>NC_053489.1:125828026-126128026 GCF_905171775.1 Rana temporaria
AGTTTTCATGAGCTGTAATCATCACAATTATGACAAATCATGGCTTGAAATATTTTTCTTTGCATATAATGAGTCTCATATATTAGTTCCACCTTTTAAGTTGCATTAGTGAAATAAATGAACTTTTGCACGATATTAAAATTTTTCGCGTATCACTTGTACACTGCTCAAAACTAAAGGAACACTTTTGAATGAGAACTCCTGGGATATTGATCTGGTCAGTTAAGTAGCAGAGGGGAGGGGTGTATACAGAGGGGGTTGTTAATCAGTTTCAGCTGCTTTGCTGTTAATTGAAATTAACAACAGGTGCACTAGATGGGCAACAATGGGACAAGCCCAAAACAGGAATGTTTTTTCAGGTGGAGGTGTCTGACATTTTCTTTCCCTACTCATCTTTTCTGACTTTTTTTCACTAGTTTTGCATTTGGCTAGGGTCAGTGTGACTACTGGTAGCACGAGGCGATACCTGGACCCTATGAAGGTTGCACAGGAAGTCCAACTCCTCCAGGATGGCACATCAATACGTGTCATTGCCAGAAGATTTGCCGTGTCTCCCAGCACAGTCTCAAGAGCATGGAGGAGATTCCAGGAGACAGGCAGTTACTCTAGGAGAGCTGGGCAGAGCCGTAGAAGGCCCTTAACCCATCAGCAGGACCGGTATCTGCTCCTTTGGAACAGGATGAGCACTGCCAAAGCCCTACAAAATGACCTCCAGCAGGCCACTGGTGTGAATGTCTCTGTCCAAACAATCAGAAACAGACTTCATAGGGATGGCCTGAGGGCCCAACGTCCTCTAGTGTGCTCTGTGCTCACTGCTGGACACTGTGGAGCTCGATTGGCATGTTCCATTGAACACCAGAATTGGCAGGTCCGCCACTGGTGCCCCATGCTTTTCACAGATGAGAGCAAGTTCACCCTGAGCATATGTGACAGATGTGAAAGGGTCTGGAGAAGTCGCGGTGTCAGGGTTGAGTTAACCTGCTGGTGGCACTGGGGTTCACTTTGCAGATGGCTGCAGTTACAGTGTCCACCAGCAGGGGTCTCCCAGAAGCCAGCAGGTTCTGATCAGCCACACCTGGCTCCAGCTGCCTGGTGGATATTTAAGGCTGCTTCTCCCTTCCCCCAGGGCATCACTATCCTCTCTGCTTGCCTCATTGCTACCAGCTTTTGCCTGATTACCTTCCAGTGTCCTGGTCCATCCTGCACCCCTCTGCCTTGTTCGATGCCCTAGTACCCAGTCGTGTCCCCTTCCTTGCATCCCTGTTGCTTTTGTCCCTTATGTTATAGATATTGTAAATAGATAGCAGTTAGGTTCATTAGTTAGAGTCGGTTCACACAGGGGCAACACGACTTCTAGCACGACTTTGGGAGGCAACTTGGACACGACTTGAGTATGAATCATCAGGCAACTTACAAGGCAACTTTAAGTTGCCTCCAGGACAGTACAAGGTAACTTCAAGTCACCTCCAGAACAGGAGGCTTTCCAGTGGCCAATCAAACAACAATCAGCTCTGTGGGAGGAAGGGGGAGGGAGGGGTTTGCCTTCTTGTATTGTTGCTTCAGTTAAGATAGTGATCAGACTTCTGAGGCGACTTCCATTGAAATCAATGGGTACAAGTTGCCTAGAAGTCGGATTGAAGTAGTACAGGAACCTTTTCTGAAGTCGGAGCGACTTCAGTAGTGTATATTAAGACGGCTCCATTCACTTCCATTGATTTTCTCAACCACACGACTTGGGACGACTTGGGGAGACTTCAAGTCGGACCCCAGGTCACCCCTGTGTGAACCGGCTCTTATTCTTGTTCTTGTTTGCTGGAGTTGTTTATGTTTTCACTGGTTGCTGTGTATGTTTATTTATGTGTGTTCAATGTAAATAAATATCACTTTAATGGTAAATACTTTGGGCCAAATCCTCAAATTTCCTGCCTAACTTAACTTTTCCCATTTAAGTTACACTAACTTAAAATTTCTACCTAAGTGCCCGATCCACAAAGCACTTACCTAGAAATTTCAGGCCGAGTAACTTAAATGTCTCCGGCGCAAGGCGGTCCTCTTCTGCAGGGGGCGATGACAATTTAAATGAGGCGCGCTCCCGCGCCGGCCGTACTGCGCATGCTCGTGACGTCATTTTCCCGACGGGCAGCGCGTGAAATTACGTTACGTCGGGCTTTGTGGATTGCGACGGGACAATAAAGTTGCGTCGGGTAAAAAAAAAGTTACGCGCCGGGAAAAAAAATTCAAAATTTTAAAAAAAACGCGGCGATCGAAAAAAAGATCTGTTTTTACAAGGTGTTATTAGTTTACACTTTGTAAAAGCAGAACTAATTTTACGTATGCAAACGTAAACTTATGCAGAAAACACAAAGCTGAAAAGCTTTGTGGATCTCCGTAAGTCCTCATTTGCATACGCAAAGCAGCATTTCGACTCGAAATGCCCCCAGCGGCGGATGCGGTACTGCATCCTAAGATCCGACAGTGTAAGTCTCTTACAGATGTCGGATCTTCTGCCTATCTTTGGAAAACTGATTCTGAGAATCAGTTCCAAAGATAGGCACAGGGATACGCAGGCTGAACAGCGTATCCCTTTTGAGGATTTGGCCCTTTGTTTTGTCTCAGTTCCCTTGTGTAGCTATGTGTCTGGTGGTCTTAGCCGCTGATCCTGACACGCAGAGAACTTTATGCTGCCTGTAACATTGTTCAGCATGACCGGCTTGGGGGTGGGTCAGTAATGGTCTGGGAAGGCATATCCATGGAGGGATTCACAGACCTCTACAGACTACACAATGGCACCCTGACTTCCATTAGGTATCGGGATGAAATCGTTGGACCCACTGTCTGACCCTACGCTGGTGCAGTGGGTCCTGGGTTCCTCCTGGTGCACGACAATGTCAGGACTCATGTAGCGAGAGCATGCAGCCAGTTCCTGAAGGATGAAGAAATTGACCTGACCTAAATCCAAAAGAACACCTCTGGGACATTATGTTTCGGTCCATTCGGTGCCGCCAGGTTGCACCTCAGTCTGTTCAGGAGCTCAGTGATGCTCTGGTCCAGATCTGGGAGGAAATACCCCAGGACACCATCCGTCGTCTCATTAGGAGCATGCCCTGATGTTGTCAGGCATGCATACAAGCACTTGGGGGCCATACAAACTACTGAGGACCATTTTGAGTCGTTGCAATGAAATTTCAGCAAAATGGACTAGCTTGCTGCATAATTTTTTCACTTTGATTTTCGGGGATGTCTTTGAATTCAGCCTTCTGTAGGTGGATAATTTTCATTTCCATCAAACGATGTGCCATCCTTTCATTCCTAACACATTACCCAGTCCATATCAGTATAGATATCCAACATGAGATTTTTGCTTGTTGAGATCTGATATGTTTTCAAAGTGTTCCTTTAATTTTTTTTGAGCAGTGTATATACTGTATGTATATATATATATATATATATATATATATATATATATATATATATATATATATATATACATATATACAGTGGGGAAAATAATTATTCGATCCACTGCAGATTTTGTAAGTTTGCCCACTTACAAAGAAATGAAGAGTATATAATTTGTATCATAGGTGCATTTTAAAACTGAGATAAAAACAGAAAATCAACCAAAAATCCAAAAAAAGCACATGATACAAATTGAGTTGCAGTTCAGAGAGTAAATTAATTTTTTATCCCCAAGAAAAACATGACTTAGTACTTGGTGAAGAACCCCTTGTTTGGCAAGCACAGAGGTAAGACGTTTTTTGTAGTAGTTTGCTCACATCTCAGAAGGGATGTTGGCCCACTCTTTACAGATCTTCTCTAAATCCTTGAGGTTTCTTGGCAACTCAAAGCTTCAGCCCTCTTCATAAATTTTCTATAGTATTAAGGTCTGGAGACTCCATGACTTTAATTTGTTTCTTCTTGAACCACTCCTTTGTTGCGTTGGCAGTATGTTTTGGGTCATTGTCATGCTGGAAGACCCATCAATGACCTCATCACCTGACATCAAAGTTCTCATCCAAGATTTTACAATACATGACCTCATCCATTGGCCCCTCAATAAGGCAAAGTCAGTCTGTACCTTTAGCAGAGAAACAGCGACAAAGCATGATGATTCCACCTCCGTGCTTGACTGCAGGAATACTGGTCTTATGCCGCGTACACACGATCATTTTTCAGCATGTAGAAAATTAAGTTTTTAAAAAATGTCATTTAAAATGATCGTGTGTGTGGGCTTCACATCATTTTTCGGGTTCTGAAAAACAACAACAAAAAAATTCGAACATGCTGCATTTTTTAACAACGTTTTAAACAATGTCGTTTTTCGGGTTGTAAAAAATGATCGTGTGTGGGATTAAACAACGTTAAAAACCCGCACATGCTCAGAAGCAAGTTATGGGACGGGAGCGCTCGTTCAGGTAAAACTACCGTTCGTAATGGAGTAAGCACATTAATCACGCTGTAACAGACAGAAAACGCGAATCGTCTTTTACTAATACGAAATCAGCTAAAGCAGCCCAAACGGTGGCGCCGTTTGAATGGAACTTCCCCTTTATAGTGCCGTTGTACATGTTGTACGTCACCGCGCTTTGCTAGAGCATTTTTTTAACGATCGTGTGTGGGCAACATCGTTTTAATGATGAAGTTGGAAAAAACTTTGTTTTTTTCAAGAGGCTGAAAAACGTTGTGTTTTACAAGCCAAAAAATTATCGTGTGTATTAGGGTCATAGTCAGCATCTTTCTTTCTCCAAACATGGCGAGTCCCCCTCCTCAAGAAGGCACATGTACAGACATGCACAGACATGCACAGACATGCCAATGAACATCTAAAAGATTCAGAGAAGGATTGGGAGAAAGTGCTGTGGTCAAGTGAGGCCAAAATTTAGCTCTTTGGCATTAACTCAATTTCGAACAAGTTTGCCTCTGTCCCTCTTTCCTCCCTCGTTTTGGTCTGATCTATATAGTATAAAACATACTATTTATCTTTCAAAAAGTGTTTCCCAGTGCTAAACCCTTTATGCAATTTTTCAATCTGCTGCATTTGTAAATTTCAAAAGCCAGTATAAACTAATAGTAGTGGTAAAAAAAAGCACTTGTTCATTTAGCTAATCCATTTTTGTTTAATTATCCTTTAAGGGGGCATGTAAAAAATGTTATACTTGGCATTTGTACATGTGCCTCATGGCAGTGCCTAGTTTCATATGCCTCTTCTGTGATAATAGTTTGTGTATTCACCCCAAAAAAGTAACAAATTATTTACTGAAATCAACAATGCAACCATCAGTCCCTCCCCTCACGCCAGGGTACTAGGTGTAATCATAGACCCTGACTTGTCATTTCAGCCTCAAGTCCAATCATTGTCAAAAAATTGTAGAATTCACCTCCGTAACATCTCTAAAATTTGCCCCTTTTTAACAATTGAAACCACCATGCTCCTCATTCACTCCCTTGTTATCTCTTGCCTTGACTACTGCACCTCCCTTCTCATTGGCCTGCCTCTCTATAGGCTATCCCCTCTTCAGTCTATCATGAATGCTGCTGCCAGACTTATTGTCCTTACTAACCGCTCAATGTCTGCCAACCCTCTACTGCAATCCTTAAGCTGGCTCCCAATCACCCAGAGAATTCAATTTAAAATACTAACCACAACATACAAAGCCATTCACAACTCTGCCCCGAGCTACATCACCAGTCTTGTCTCCAAATATCACCCAGACCGTCCTCCCCGCTCTTTTTAAGACCTCCTACTCACAAGCTCTCTCATCTCCTCCTCCCATGCTCGTCTCCAGGATTTCTCCAGAGCCTCTCCCATCCTCTGGAACTCGCTACCTCAACCTGTCCGGCTATCCCCTACTCTTGCTACATTCAGGCGATCCCTGAAAACTCATCTCTTTAGGGAAGCCTATCACGTCTCCAACTAATCTTTTGCCACTCCCATCAGGTCTTTCCCCACAGTTACAACCTTTTGTACCACCTGCCCCACCCTATTAGATTGTAAGCTCTTTTGAGCAGGGCCCTCTTAATCCTCTTGTATTGTATTGTATTATGACTGTATTGTCTTCCTTTTATATTGTAAAGCGATAAGTAAACTGCTGGCGCTATATAAATCCTGTATAATAATAATAATAATAATAATAATAATAATTATTGGATGTAAATCAAACCCAGGAAGATATGCACCTTTCTACTGAATTGTCAGATCTATGCATTGAAAGTGATATAGAAGTAGGAAAAGATAGCCCGGCTGCCACACACCTCGCCCGGCATCAAGTGGTTAGCAGGTAAAAGCAGCCTCAGCTCGATTCATCCAAGCCATGGACCCAACATGTTTCACTGCATCCCCGGGGCTTACTCATGGAGGGCACACCCAGCTCTGCAACTACATCTCTTCTTCCTGTAGACCGCACTCACAGACTAAGCTCCTCCCATGTTTTAACAACTGGATGTACCTCACTCCTTTCTACTGTGCAGTTTTACAGTTAAAGCCAAAGTAACTTCCAAGCCCTTTCCAGTTAATTTCTGTGAATTACAAAACAGTCCCACCTAGAGTATGTTATGGGGATGAGAAGAGGCAGAGGGGGTTTGTAGTCATTACACACTTCTCCTCCTAGGGTGACAATGCTCCTCCACAATCAACACACAACAATGAGTGACCATTGTCATGCTATGACACCAATGGAAATCAAAGGGAGAAGAAACCTGTAAAGAAAGCTAAGGCAGCCTTGCAGTCTAAGGACTAGTAAGCCACAATATATTTATCAGGATATTCTGGTAACATGTGGTCTAGTGTTACCAGATATACAACTACACAAAAGGAACCCAAACTATTACTTTGAAGTGAAAACAAGACAATTTTTTGTGAAAGTAAAACTTACAAACATACATCCGGATGGTATTAAATAATCTTCCAGCACTCAGCCTTAGGTGATGGTTAATAGCCATTTTCATCCTTGGATTTAGACAAGCTTAAAGTCTTTTCTTTCTCATTAGAAACCATATATATCCTGCTTCATGCAATAAACAGCATCCCCCACCCCAAGAACCCTCCAAGAAATCTTAATTCAGTGTCCTCTATTTTCCCCACTGTATTCATTAATAACTGAACCACCCCACACTGTGAATGGACAATAGAAAAACAGCTCCTAGTGCTGCCCCGATCAAACCCCCTGTGGATGGTCTCGTCATGGTAAAATGTGAAAAATTATTTATACTGATCTAGTTGCCATCTGTAGTTCTGCAGGTTCACTATAAATGGAATTTACAGTGCTGTTGTACATATATTTTTATATGCTATAGTCAAAACTAAAACAATTAAATATATAAAAAATACTGCATATTAATATTTTTATTCTACTTTTTTACCAGCAAGTGAAGGTCTAATTTCCTTTTTCAGACTGTCGGTTTGCTTCTTTGATGTAAAGCTTGAAAGAAACAGTTGTGAACATGGTGAAGACCGAGCTGATGTACTTTCAATCAGAATACCCCTAGAGGTGGTAACAGAGAATGCAAAGATAATAGAGTGGCAGATGAAGGCTCGAGAGTAGCTGGAGCTGTGTAAGTATAGGAGCTGTGTAAGTATATTGCAGCCTAAAGTTAGCTGGGAATTACCAGATGACATGGCAGAGACAAGGTGACAGCAGTCAGGAAAAAGCCAGTGTTAGATAGATAGATGTGCAGGATCACCAGACAGTTGCAAAGACAGGACAGAAGTCAGGTCAGTAATAGATGTGAAAATGTGATATCAAATCAGCATGCAAAAATGTAGTCAGGAAATTTGGCCAAGGCAAGGAAAATGAGCAGCAAAGATACAAAATTAGCAGGCAGAAGCAAAGCTGAGGATGCAAGACAGTAGACAGGTCAATATCAAGAGACAGAAGTCTGACAGAAGCCAGTAAGGTAATGTAAAAGACAGGAATGCAAGTTATAGGCCACAAGTAACAGCTAAGGACCGCTCAGAAACATTCTTAAGCCATTTTGGGGCCAGCACCAGTACAGCTTATTCAAGCCTAGTGAACCCAAATTAGTCACCAGAACAGTGTTTGCTGTGCTGTCTCTTTAAAGGCATAGTGCTCTGGAAACCCTTTGTCCTGTAATAAATATTTGTTTGTAAAGAAAAGATTTTATATATATGATTTTGGCCCATTCTTCCACACAAAGTTTTTAAAGGTTCAGTGGGCCTCTTCTATGAACTCTGATCTTTAGTTCTTTCCATAGATGTTCTATTGGATTAAAGTCAGGTGATTGGCTGGGCCATTCTAGAAGCTTTATTTTCTTTCTTTGAAACCAATTGAGAATTTCCTTGGTTTTGTGTTTGGGATCATTGTCTTGCTGAAATGACCACCCTTGTTTCATCTTCATCATTCTGGTAGATGGCAGCAGATTTTTATCAAGAACGTTGTGGAACATTTTTCCATTCAGCCTTCCATTAAGGATATGAGGTTTGCCAGTACCGTATGCTGAAAAACAGACCCACACCATTATGTTCCCATCTCCAAACTTCACTGTTAGTATGGTGTTTTTGGGGTGATGTGCAGTACCATTTGACCTCCAAACATGGTGTGTATTATGACCTCCAAATACAATTTTGGTCTCATCTGACCAGACTATATTCTCCCAGTATTTCACAGGCTTGTCTAAATGTTGCGCAGCAAACGTTAAACAAGCTTTAACATGCTTTTTCTTAAGCAATGGAGTCTTGCATGGTGCGCATGCTTACAGACCATGGCAGTTGAGTGCAATACTTGTTGTTTTCTTTGAAACAATTGCACCTGCTAATTGCAGGTCTTTCTGAAGCTCTACACAAGTGGTCCGTTGCTCTTGGACAACTCTTCTGATAATTTTCTTCACCCCTCTGTCAGAAATCTGGTCATGGCTGGTTAATGGTTAAATTATGTTCTTTAGGAGCTGTGGTGGCTCAACGCGATTGGCACTGCGCTGACAAGCCATTCACCTCTGCAGCTAGAGGTTCGGATCCCGGTCTCGGCTACATGTGAATTGAGTTTGGTGGTCTCAGCCCGGCTCCCGGTGGGTGTGCTATGCAAGGTAAGCCTGTGCTTAGTACGCCCCCCCCCCCCCACAAAAACCACCACACCTACACACGCACTCTAAATTGGGTTAACACACTCACATTGACCACGCGGTCTCTAAAAGAGAGGCGAAGGACTAATGGGGCTGGTTGAGCGGGCTAATCCTCTCACTCCCTTATAGGGAGTCCCTCTGCCCCGTTGGGCTTCAAAGCGGAGCAGGTAGGGCGGGCTGTGTGGGAGGACCCCCTCACACACCCGCCATTGCCACCCGGGGCATGGAGAAAGGTGGCAGATTGCCTCTGGGGGAGGCCTGCCTACTCCCAACTCCTGCAGTCCGGCTCCTCTCTCGAGTACACGCACAAAAAAAAAATAAAAAAAAAAAAAAAAAAAAAAAAAAAAAAAAAAAAAATTATGTTCTTTCCATTTCTAGATGATGGCCCCAACAGTGCTCACTGGAACACTCAGAAGTTTAGAAATCCTCCTGTAACCAATGTCATCAGTATGTTTTGCAACAATAAGGTTGCAAAGGTCTTGAGAGAGCTCTTAAATATGAGATGATTCTTGTGTGACACTTTGGTAATGAGACACCTTTTATAGGCCATCAGCTGAGGCTAAACCAGCTGATATTAATTTGCACTGACAAGGGGCAGGATTACTTTTTAGTAACTGATAGATTTCAGCTGGTGTCTTGGCCTTTCTTTTCTTTTTGCACCTCCCTTTCTCCCTTTCTTCATTTGTTCAATACCTTTTCCCTGTGTGATTTCATTTTATTATACATAACTTAATTTCTGAACTTATTTGTTTTGGTTTCTTTGTATGCATGGATTGCATGGGTTGTTGCCAACATGTGGTGAAAATGTCATGTCAATAGCACCTTTAGAATAATATTTACCTAGAAAAATGATGACATGTTCAAAACGTATTTTACCCACTATGTATGTGTATACACTATGATGGGTTAAGGACCTTCTACGGCTCTGTCCAGCTCTCCTAAAGTAACTGCCTGTCTCCTGAAATCTCCTCCATGCTCTTGAAACCTTCTGGTAATTACACGTATTGATGTGCCATCCTGGAGGAGTTGGACTTCCTGTGCAACCTTTATAGGGTCCAAGTATCGCCTTGTGCTACCAGTAGTGACACTGAACCTACCCAAATGCAAAACTAGTGAAAAACAGTCAGAAAAGATGAGTAGGGGAAAAAAATGTCAGACACCTCTACCTGAAAAAACATTCCAGTTTTGGAGGTTGTCTCATTGTTGCCCATCTAGTGCACCTGTTAATTTCAATTAACAGAAAAGCAGCTGAAACAGATTAACAACCCCCTCTGTATACATCCCCCCTGCTACTTAACTGACCAGATTAATATCCCAAGAGTTCTGATTCAAAAGTGTTCCTTTAATTTTTTTGACCTAAACATACTTTAGTATTAAAAGCAACACGAATGGTCAGTAAGTACTAGGTAAACTATTTAGCATAGGTATGTACAGGGCAAAGTGGATAGTGCAGTAAACCATAACTTCTGAACAGTAACCATCATTCATTGTTCTAACAACTCTTTGTGCTGTTTTATTAAATTATTCAGAAAATTACTTGCTACACTGTAAATGCCACAAATTCAAAAAGACTTAATACAAGTACAGTGATGTATTTTCTAGGGCTGCAACTAACGATTATTTATTCATAATCGATTAGTTGGCTGATTATTGTTTTGATTAATCGGATAATAGCCTTAAAAAAAAAATGGATTTTTTTATTTTTTGGGGACAATTTTTGTTGGGCAGATTACAAAACACAAATTGCCACAAAAAACACATTACATGCTTTTCTTCAGCTTCTCCATCGAAGTATATTGAACCAAAAAAATAAAAAATAGCACTGTTTTGCGTTTGCCCTTTCCAAATACGCAGCAGCTGAAAAAAAAACATGGATGTGAACATATCCCATAGGAAACCATGTAAATGAAATGCAGTGTGTTTCTGCAAAAAGCACCAAAAAACTGAGATGTGAACCCAGGCTTGAGATGTTTAGTAACATAATGGGGTTAAAAAAAACAAAAATAAGTACAAAAAGAGCAAATAATCGTTACTGTAAGGGGTTCATTTTTTTTACTGTGGGACAGTGAAAGTAATATTTACATTTGCTTTTTTGTACTATAAAGGGTTAATTTTTTTTTTTTAACCCTATTATGTTACTGGCTGATTAATCGATTATGAAAATTGGAATCGATTAATTTCATAATCGATTAGTTGTCGATTAATCGATTAGTTGTTTCGGCCCTAGTATTTTCTAATGTATAACCATATAGTGTGATAAAACTGGGAAAATATTATTGCCCTCCCAATATCAATAAATACATGAAATCAATAAAGAATAGAAGCATAATATTCATGGTCTGTTTCTTGTGCTCTATTATTTTGTAGCTGAACAAAAAAGATAATGGCTGCAGTCAGGTTCATGTTTGAACTGCAGTTAATATAAACAGCATTTACACTGTTCAATTCAAGGAGAAGATCCATGTACAAAAAAGCTCTTCCGTTGAACCTTTCTCTAAACAAATAGCTGCTTTGTGTATCAGAACATAAATTGGACGACAAATTATAAGTGGACAGAGTGATTAACCACTTGCTTACTGGGCACATAACCCCCTTCGTTCCCAGGCGAAATTTCAGCTTACGGCACTGCGTCGCTTTAACTGACATTTGCGCGGTCGTGCGATGTGGCTCCCAAACAAAATTGACGTCCTTTTTTCCCCACAAATAGAGCTTTATTTTGGTGGTATTTGATCACCTCTGCGGTTTTTATTTTTTGCGCTATAAACAAAAAAAGAGCGACAATTTAAAAAAAATATACTGTATATATTTTTTACTTGTTGCTATATTAAATATCCCAATTTTTTTTAAAAAAAACTTTTTTTTTTCTCAGTTAAGGCCGATACGCATTTTTCGACGTATTTTTGTAAAAAAAAAACGCAATAAGCGACTGGTTTGCGCAAAAGTTATAGCGCCTACAAAATAGGGGACAGAATTATGATTTTTTTTTATTATTTTTTTTTTACTAGTAATGGCGGCGATCTGCGATTTTTATTGGGAGTGCGATATTGCGACGGACGTATCGGACACTTTTGACACAAATTTGGCGCCATTCACATTTATACAGCGATCAGTGCTATAAAAATGCACTAATTACTGTATAAATGTGACTGGCAGTGAAGGGGTAAACATCTTATTTTATCTTTTCATGTGACAACACTGAAGAAATGACACCTTGCTACAATGTAAAGTAGTGAGTGTACATCTTGTATAACAGTGTACATTTGCTGTCCCCTCAAAATAACTCAACACATAGTCATTAATGTCTAAACCACTGGCAACAAAAGTGAGTACACCCCTAAGTGAAAATGTCCAAACTGGGCCCAATTAGCCATTTTACTTCCCTGGTGTTATGTGACTCATTAGTGTTACAAGGTCTCAGGTGTGAATGGGGAGCAGGTGTGTTAAATTTGGTGTTATCGCTCTCACTCTCTCATACTGGTCACTGGAAGTTCAACATGGCACCTCATGGCAAAGAACTCTCTTAGGATTTGAAAAAAGAATTGTTGCTCTACATAAAGATGGCCTAGGCTATAAGAAGATTGCCAAGACCCTGAAACTGAGCTACAGTTCATTGAGGGAGCCATGAATGCCAACATGGACATACAGAAGCAGAGTATGATTCCATGACTGGGCCGCATGGCAGTATTCCAACATCATAACGACCCCAGACACACCTCCAAGACAACCACTGCCTTGTTAAAGAAGCTGAGGGTTAAGGTGATGGACTGGTCAAGCATGTCTCCAGACCTAAACCCTATTGAGCATCTGTGGGGCATCCTCAAACGGAAGGTGGAGGAGCGCAAGGTCTCTAACATCCATCAGCTCCATGATGTCATCATGGATGAGTGGAAGAGGACTTCAGTGGCAACCTGTGAAGCTCTGGTGAACTCTATGGCCAAGAGGCTTAACGCAGTGCTGGAAAATAATGGTGGCCGCACAAAATATTGACACTTTGGGCCCAATTTGGACATTTTCACTTAGAGGTGTATTTACTTTTGTTGCCAGCGGTTTAGACATTAATGGCTGTGTGTTAAGTTATTTTGAGGGGACAGCAAACTTACTCTGTTATACAAGCTGTACACTCACTACCTTACATTGTAGCTAAATGTAATTTCTTCAGTGTTGTCGCATGAAAAGGCGTGTACTCACTTTTGTGAGATACTATATATATATATATATATATATATATATATATATATATATATATATATATATATATATATATATATATATATATATATATATATATATACACATACATACATACAGCATGCAAAAAAAACGTATTAAACGTGTCATTATTTTTCTAGGTAAATATATTTCTACAGGTGCTATTGACATGACATTTTTAAGGTGACAACCCATGCAATCCATACATACAGAGAAATCAAAATAAATAAGTTCAGAAATAAAGTTATGTGTAATAAAATGGAATGACACAGGGAAAAAGTATTGTCTAAATGTTGTGCAGCAAACTTTAAACAAGCTTTAACATGCTTTTTCTTCAGCAATGGAGTCTTGCGTGGTGAGCGTGCATACAGACCATGAAGGTTAAGTGCATTACTTATTATTTTCTTTGAAGTAATTGTACCTGCTAATTGCAGGTCTTTCTGAAGCTTTCCACAAGTGGTCCATAGCTCTTGGACAACTCGTTTGATAATTATCTCCTCTGTCAGAAATCTTGTGAGGAGCACCTGGTTGTGGCCGGTTTATTGTAAAATTATGTTCTTTCCACTTCCAGATTATGGCCCCAACAGTGCTCACTGCAACATTCAGAGGTTTTGAAATCCTTCTGTAACCAATGCCATCAGTCTTGAAAGAGCTCTTTGCTTTTACCCATCATGAGATGTTTCCTGTGTGACACCTTGGTAATGAGACACCTTTTTAAAGGCCATCAGTTGAGACTGAACCAGCTGATATAATTTTTTTTTATTAATCATTTTACCTAAAAAAATGTTGACTTATTTCACTCGCTGTATTTCATAACTAGCACAGGTCTTTTTATTGTGCAAGTGTGATTATTTTATACTAATATTTCTAACCATTTTTTTTGAAAAAAGGGATACAAAGCTCTAGCAATCATACTTTATCATTATGCATAGTACAGTATGTGAAATTCTAATATACTGGATATTTGACTGTTAGTGTATCAGTTGTAAGCTATCATTTTTGAAAATTTAGCGCTACCCTTGACTCTTCTGAAGGATCAGGATGACACTGGATGGAAATAAGCGCCTTGAGGTGATTTAGTTCGCGTTTGCAGCACTATACAAGTTATTCACTCACTCACACCTTAAGAAGCAACTTGGTAATTTAGGTTCTCTGTTCTGCACCTCAACTTCAAAAACAATCTCGGCCCCTCTGACACATCTGGTTGAGTGAAAGTTATATGTGCGTCTCCTGGGACTTTTAGCTCTCGTCTATCATCGTCTGGAGTGTGGACACTCTCCTTTTCGGCCAGCACTCACAGCAGGCACTACAGTTCCATGTAGCCTAAGTGGCTCACATAGAGTCCGCTAAACAGTATAATCACTATGCCAATGTAACTCAGAATAGATTTCTGTACCACTAGTCTGGGATTAACTCATGGATCAGAAAAGTCAGCAATAAACAGTGCATATAGGCATTAACTGCAATGTGCATAATAATACTATATCTAGTCTACCCCAGGGGAATGGCTAGGATATAGTGCAATGTCCTCTGAGAGGTACCTCTTAAGTTAAGCAATAGGTGAAGATCTCTGTGTAACAGCTGCAAAGGGACAGTTTTTAGTCCTAACTCTTCATCCTGATAGAGTTGGGGTCCAGTTCCACCATTGGTGCATTTGAGAATAAACCCAGACAAGCCTGCAGACAGCAATAAAACTACTAGATGGCTGTATAGTCAGTTCATAAATGGCTCAGTCTCTCTAGCAGAAGATAGTAAATGCGCAGAGCAGCCTACCACCTGGACACACAGCGATTGGTCTGATCTCTGCTCTATACCCATGTAGTTCTGGCTGTGGGGACATCTTGACTCAGTGGTGCACACTGGATAACAATGTACACTCTGATCTCCCTCGTGGCAAGGGGGAGCTGTTTTTCTGTACAGAATGAGAAAATGCAGTTCTTTCCCCTCCTCCTGGCAAATTTTCTCTGGGAAAAAGTGTTAAAAAGATCTTGATAACAGTAAAATTTCTCTCCTCTGGACTATAGTTCCCACAGTACAGTGCTGCCTGACTAATTCTTCTTCTTTATTTACATTTTGTTAATTGAAAAAAAATAAACTATTAACACTTCTATTTCTGAAAGCATTCTTAATTCACAGCATTTTTTTACACCTGTGTAGCACTACCCCCAAAGGAGCTGCTGGTTTGTTTTGGGTGGCATGTTACCTCTGTATCTCCGCCATCTAGGGTACTGGATGAGAGCTGTAATAAAGTCAATGTCCACACATGACAGGTGTCTTTTCTGTGCTTTTATTACCAAACGGGGTAAAATAGTAAAAAAAAATCAGTGGAAGGTGAAGGGATAGCAAAATGAAAGACAGCAAATTCAGGTGTAACTGGAAATGGAAACAGTCCTGCCTCCAACGACAACTTTACTTCGCCACTCTAGTCACAGTGGGTATAGTGCATCTGGACAGGCCTCTCTCACCAGCCTGGCAGCCAGAGTGTCACTTGGATGAATAGGATTAAGTCTCTGCCACAGACCCTCCTGAAGTTTGGAGACAATTACGGTCCAAAATCCTTCTTGACTGGATTCAGCACCCGGTTCTCCTTCAAATAGCTTTAGTTAAATCAGCAACTGACAGGCGACCAGCATCCAGTCTCTCAGAACAAAAGTGTCCTCTGATGAATGGACAGGCCTCTCCTGAAACACCAGCCTTGTGCTCGGTATCTCCCGGACAGGTTCCTCATCAGTCAGCTTCCTCCAATTGGAGGGACAGCCCAGGACCATTTAGCAAATTTGGGACCCAGTCGACCCACTGGATCCACAAGCTAGATGAATGTGCTCCAGACCAACGTGGTCCCGGAGCCAGGAAAACTGTGACACACACGGGCACACACCCCGACCAGGAGGGCCACACACAGGGGTGGTGGGACGACTGCCCAGCTCAAGGGCGGGAACACAGCGAACCCGAACTAATGGCGTCGGTCCTTTAAATACCCCTCCCCAGCATGCACAGCGAGGTAGCCAAACCTCCTGATAGGCTGCTGGGAGGAAATATTCAACTGCACTTGACCCTACTGCTGCCACCTGTCAGCCTGGGGAACTCACTCCCCAGACAACAACAGTAAGCACATACAGCACAGCCAAAGCTGGAGCAGAGGCCCCAAATGTAACCAAATAATAGGTTCAGAGCCAACTACCTCTCTGAACTCCCCCTAAATTTACAATAGCACTGGCTCTGAAAGTAGCCAGGTGCTACACCTGTCTAAAACTTCTGCACAGTTGCATTGGTCTAAGATAGACCGATGTAACTGTACAAATTGCCATTCCTATACCTCAGCTTTAATATGACATTTGTTTAAATAAAATATCTAGGTATATTATTTTTTTCTAACCCAATCCCATAGCAGGGGCGGATCCAGAGTCTAATCTCGGGAGGAGCACTGCCAAAACATGTGCAGGCAATTTGTAGGGTGGATGCAGCCACGTGGAGAGGAGGACAGGGCGGGAGAAGCCAGGTGGAGGGGAGGGCAGGGCGAGAGAAGCCAGGTGGAGAGGAAGACAGGGCGAGAGAAGCCAGGTGGAGAGGAGGACAGAGCGAGAGAAGCCGGGTGGAGAGGAGGACAGGGCAAGAGAAGCCAGGTGGAGAGGAGGACAGGGCGAGAGAAGCCAGGTGGAGAGGAGGACAGGGCGAGAGAAGCCAGGTGGAGAGGAGGATAGGGCGAGAGAAGCCAGGTGGAGAGGAAGACAGGGCGAGAGAAGCCAGGTGGAGAGGAGGACAGAGCGAGAGAAGCCAGGTGGAGAGGAGGACAGGGCGGGAGAAGCCAGGTGGAGGGAAGGACAGGGCGGGAGAAGCCAGGTGGAGGGGAGGACAGGGCGGGAGAAGCCAGGTGGATGGGAGGACAGGACGGGAGAAGCCAGGTGGAGAGGAGGACAGGACGGGAGAAGCCAGGTGGAGAGGAGGTAAGTTCTTACCTTGGAGGATAATAATAGAATCTCTGGCTCCCTCCACTATACAGCCTCATGGCATGGTCTCTCTTCTCCTCTCTTCCTCCTCCTGCTCGGCATGCTGGGGGCTGCAGTCCTCTCTTGGAATCATCCTGGGGCCTGCTGGTATCCTAGACTACATGTCCCATAATGCTCTGTTTCTAGTTACCCAGCCATTGGCTCTGAATGTAGCCAATATGAGCATGCATTGGCAGATGAATTCTCTGCTCAAGGAGAAGGAGGGGTGGAAATCCCCCGCAGCTGCGGCTCTGCCTGTGTCTCTACACAGAGCCTGTCAGTTTCGGTGCCGCTGCCCTGTACTGATGGGAGGTCGGCATCAGCACAGCCTGCTCACTAGTTTTTCGATTGCCCCCCCCCCCTTGGAATCGCCCCTGTCCCATAGACCCCTAAACCAGTACAGTTTTGTTAGCCCACAAGTTTAAGTGAACATGCCACAACCAGACACATGATCTATGTATTTAGAAAGGGAAAAACACAAGCTAAAATGAATCCATGAACTTGTCTACAATGCCTTTCTTGTGAAATCAAATCTTCTGTCGAGAAATAAAGCTAGTGAAAGATTTGACCTTTGCAAGATTGCTTCATTCAAGCAGTATAAATAGAACAGGTACATGTGATCATCAGTAAAACAGTGTTTGATGTGTAGATTCAACCACAGGCCTGATCAACATTTACATGTTCCTGCTAAAACTTCTCTCCGTAATTCAAATAAAGACAAAGGGAATATAAATATTTGGCTATGCTAGGATTGGATGTTATTTCCATTGTTTGATCATGAATATGATCATGTTTTATAAAATGCTGCACTTTTATATTATTGCATTATGTAAAAGAAACACATCACACCAAAATAAAAACCTGGTTCTGATTCAACTCTTCAAAATTTTGCTTAGGGCCCCAGGGAGGTCAGGATCGGCACTGGCCATGGTTTTACCAACAAGAGTGTCATTAGGCCACCCAACATTGTCAGCTAAGGTTTTCCCTCAAGATCTCACAGTTTAGCTGCCTGAGCTCCTCGAAAAGCATTAGGCTTAGCAAAGGCTACGTTACCATTGCCTAGGGAGAGACAGGTGTGCAGGAAAGCTATTGTAATTTTACAAGTGTATAGTGTTTTAGATGGGGGTATTACTTTAGGGGCCAGCCTATCCAAGGTTGGCACATTTCAGGCTTTCAGGTAGTAAGGTCTCACTTCTGGCAAAGCCAGATAATCTGTCATTTTTTTACCCACTTAGGGCTATGTGATGTTTCTGTATGTGTTTATTTGGAGGGGGGAGGTGTTGGCATATATTCATTATCTGATGTGCAGCCCTGTGTAATATGTTCATGTCTTATAAAGGAACATAGTCATTATTAGGAAATGGCTGTAGATTTTAGCCTTTAGAACTCCTGCTTTTTATAGCTCCAAGTCGGCAGAAACAAAATTACCAGAGCACAATTATCCAATTTTCTGAGAGTAAGCAAAAGTATGTAAGGGTATAATCACTGAGCCAGTAATCATAGACTGTATGTGAGCCATGTCAGCCACACACTCATTAGGTGAAGGGTCTTTGTCTCCGATTAATTACTGGATTTGAATATGACACATTCATACAATATATTTTTATGTTTCAATTATTTTTATTGAAAAGATTTATACAACAATACAAAAGTATCTCAATACATCAGCAATCTTTAGTAAACGCAAACTAAGGCCCATACATCAATCATACAAGTAATGTAGTGATCCACAAAAATGTAAACCATCTCTGAAAGAATCTCCAGGGTACAACCCAAAGTGCAACCCAATATAAGAATCAAAACTATCAGTACCATTCACAGAAACTTCAAGACCCCCAGGACAAGGGTCCCCGGGCAAAATATTGTAAGCCAATCGAACTACTAGGTCTGGTACCTAAACAAAGGGGCCCGTGCTTGAGAACTCTTAAAAGAGAAAAAGAAGAAAATTAGAGAGGAACAGAAAAAGTAAGAGAGCTACCGTCCAGAACCCCAGGATCCATCAAGTAGGACCCAACTACGTCGCCAGCGATCTCCGGTCATCAGTAAGATACCCAAGCCATGGGTCCCAGACTTTATGAAATGACTTAATTTTGTCCTGAACCAGTGCTGTCAGTCATTCATTCAACATCAGCCAGGACAGTTTCCTCTTAAGCTGATCGAATGGCAGGGCAGCGCACTGCCAGTTTCTAGCTATCGTGATCTTAGCCGATATGAAAATAAAGCAGCCGTCTTTGGGCCTTAGAGGCCTCAGCCACCCTGTCACCCAGAAGAGCCTGTTTCGCCGATTTAACCAAATTCAATTGAGTCAAAGAATATATAAAATTATAGACCCTGATCCAGAACCTCCTAACCTTTGGACAAGTCCACCAAACATGATAGGTGGTTCCAGTCTGGCCACAGCCTCTAAAACACTTAGGGGTAACTCCATGTACAAAGGTAGCAAGTCTAGCCGGCACCATATACCATCTAAGCAAAACTTTATAATTAGCTTCTATTATAGATGTATTGATAAGCGATCTAGATGCAGTATCTGACATCCTGTGCCACTCCTCCAAGCCAATGGTTTCCTGTAAATCTTCCTCCCATTGGAGCATATAGGCCAATTTAGTCGATGAGCTCATCAACATCGTATATATTTCCGAAATATGGCCTTTAAGTCTATCATAGCGAGTACAAAGGTGCTCCATTGGAGTAGAAAGCCTTCAGATCACCCAGACGAGCTAGAGACTGCACATAATGACGTAATTGAACATATCTATAACTTTCTGCTAATGGCATGTGATATTTATCATGCATAGTTTGCTCAGTTAGCACACCCCCTCTGTCACAAACGTCTGCTATACGCAGCAAACCCTTATTTGTCCACCATTTAAAAGCAAGACTATCAAGGCCAGGGGTGAAAGCACTATTCAACACTATAGGTGCCAATGGGGAGTGAGGCGATTTGAAGTTCTGAGTTCTAGAAACTCTATCCCAAATATCCAAGGGGAAAGACAAAGATGGACATAAAATAGTAGGTCTGTCTTTAAGTGGGAGCCACATAATGTGAGATATTTGATGTGGACGACAGGAGTAATGCCGCGTACACACAATCATTTTTCAGCATGAAAAAAAACTTTGTTTTTCAGCATGTCGAGGGGTTGGGAGGAATACCCCCGATGCATAAGGGAGGCCGTCGAAGCGTCGTATAACGTTCGGAGAAGGGCCAGGAAATGTTCGCCAAATCCATAACGATGCAACACATCGAATAGATGGTCCCAAGAAAGGGAGTCGAACACTTTCTGGATATCTAATGAAAGACACGGTCAGACAAAACCGATAAGAATGGTCTGACGGACCGTTTTCATCGGTTCACCGCTGAAGTGGCCTGATGGTCTGATGTGTGTACACACCATCAGTTCAAAATCCGATCGGGTCAGAACGCGGTGACGTAAAACACACAATGTGCTAAAAAAAACGAAGTTCAATGCTTCCAAGCATGCGTCGACTTGATTCTGAGCATGCACGGGTTTTGAACCAATGCATTTCTGTACTAACCATCGGTTTGGTCCGATGGGGCAGCGGTCCATCGGTTCGGTTTTGAAGCAAATTTAAAATTTTGGACCAAAGGAAAACAGACCGATAGCCTATACACACGGTCAGTTTGGTCCGATGAAAATGAACTTCGGTTCATTCTCATCGGACCAAACCGATTGTGTGTACGGGGCCTTAGGAACAAAGCCCACCTGGTCCGGATGAATATAACGGGGGAGAAACGTATTCAACCTAAGAGCTAAAACTTTAGTCAGAATTTTTAGGTCTGTGTTAATTAGCGAAATCGGACGATAATTCGCGGCAGATTAATGCCTTGAAAAAATGCATCGACCTTAGAGGGGTCTGATCTATCATGCTGACTGTACAATGATGTATAACATTTATAAAAATTCTCTAACTATCCGCTCCGGATTTTGGATGAAATGACCCGTCGATAAACTCAACTTTGGAAGCGTTGATGTATAAGGCCGAGGCACCAGCTTCCTGGCCAACAACATGGTCGGTTTGTCCCCCATCGTATAAAACCTGTGTTTGGACTAGCTGACGTGTTTCTCAGCTTGTGTAGTCAAACTAAGATTCAGAGCCAAGCACGCCTCGTCAATTTTAAAACTTGAATCTGTCCGGGGGTTCCCGTGCTGTTCCGCTAATAGAGCCTCCAGATTGTTCTCCAATTGTTTAATCGCGTGTTCCCGCGTCCGTTTTAGCCTACTCGCAATTTGTAATAGTTTACCCCATATCGCCGCCTTATGAGCCGCCCAATTAACACCAGGGGACGTGTCAGTAGACTTGTTGATTTCAAAGTAAACCTGAATCTCCCGTTCAACCTCTACATAAAGCACGGGATCGTTCAATATACTCGCATTAAGCCGCCATGGGGAGGGGGTAGCTTTAGTCCACAGCCCTTTAGTAGTAAGTTTAATCGCCGAATGATCCAACCAGGGGGTAGGTAATATTTTAGCAGATGTTATATATGGGAGTAAAGGGGTACGGACTAAGAGATGATCTATCCTAGAATAGGAATGATGCACCTGAGAATAGAAAGTGAAATCTCTCACTGAAGGATTACACTCCGGCTATATATCAATCAGATCGCAAGAGTGGAGCAAACGCGCCAGCCTTGCTGCTACTAATCGGGGGCTGGATAAGTTAAAGTTTATCGGGATACATTTTGTTGGATCAGATTTATCCATAATCTTATCCAAGGGAATATTGCTGTCTCCCCCCATTATCACTTGTCCCTGGACCTTGGGCATTAATATCCTAAGCATATTTTGAAAAAACTATAACTGCCCAGTATTTGGCGCATAGTATGAGATAAATGAATCCAACTGGTCATGAATAGGTCCCAAAACCATTAAATAAAACATGATATTCAAGCGCACTCCCTGTAGATGTCTAAGGTTCACAAAAGGCTAGTATTACTTGGAATGGGAATAGGGGCCAAAATGTAAAACAAACTAAATTTAAACTGAAAAATAAAAATAAAAATAAATATAAAAATAAAAATAAAAATGTAAATAAAAATAAAAATAAAAATGGAGATAAAAATAAAACTAAAAATAAAAATAAAAATAAAGAAAAAATAATAAAATGAAACTGAGATTAGAGTCCAAAAGAAACCAGTGCTATAAAGTGGATATTAAAGTCCATCAATTGTCCATGGCACTGTATAACTACTTTACTATTGCCTTGCTTTAGATGGCTGCCAGCTGACAGATGAAGTGATCTGTATAGAAGCAAAGAAAAGACAAATGCAGCGCCTTCTAAGCGTAGCAAGCTCATTTATTAATGGTAATATATGTAAAAAGCTGTAAAAAGCCTACTCACAAACATGAATGAATATGGGCAAGGTGGTTGTAAAAGATCATCCGCATGGTGTAGCCGGTGTGCGTACGGTGTCTTAATGCAGGCAGCGCGGCGATGTCGTTCTCTGAAAGGCAGCAGCTACAGGGGCCAAGACGCTCTCGGAACCTTCACGCTGGAATCAGGTATCCACTGCGGACTGCAAGTGACGTCACTTCCGGATGCGGGAGGTGCACGCGATCAAGACTTTCGAGTCTCTTCCTCCCTCCCTTGTCCTTAACTATCGTAATGGGCGTGAAAGGGATTTGTTTAGAAAAGCAGACTACCACTCCCTTTTTTTCCCCCCACTGCACGAAAGGAAATATTGTGGATATTTAGCATTGAGATAGCGAGGGGATGAGGTCTTAGAAAAATTTGTCTCTTGTAGCAAGAGGACATCGGCCCTCTGCCTGTGGTAAAATTTAAAGGCCTTAACTCTCTTGCTAGGGGAGTTGAAGCCGTGGACATTGTGGGTAATTACTGAGTAGTCAGTAGAATAATGCTTAGCCATCGTGGCAGGGCAGAGCACTCTTACCTTGAAAGTTTTAAAACGTCAAGTGAGTAGAAAAGGGCACTGGAACAAGGACCGACCACTGCAGGACTTCCACTGGCGACGCAGCATGGACAGGGAACCGGATCGGAGCTCTCAAGGAGGGAAAGAAAAGAACAAGAAGAAAAGAAGTAAGAGACATAAAAAGTGACAACAACGACCATATTGGCCAACAACCTGACCAATTATACCTAAGAAGTCTAACTAATCCCATAACTAAATGGGGGACAACCCCCACCGGATATAACTTCGGGAACAAATTGTGCAAGGGTACCATCCTCCACAAAGGATGAGTAGTCTCGCAATCAAGTGACATGTGTAACCGCTCCGACCCAGTAGTAGAATTCTTTCGTGCAGACAACCAGGGTGGGCAAGTATCATACCTTGTCAAAAGAAAATTTGACTGGGCAGATTACAAAAATCATCCCCCACTAGGGGTGCAACCCCAGGGCAGGCCAGTTCCCCATCGGTCGCGCCAGCCCCGGGATCCACCCCTGGAGGGATCCAATCCCCCCCATCCAGGAATCTCACAAGCTATCTGAAAACAACATAACCTGGTCTAGCTAAAGAAATAGTTATTGCAAACATTGACCAGCAAAATAAAAAATAAAAATAAAACAAAAGGCTCCCCCCCCACACAAAAAGGTGCAGTAGGGGTAGTCACGGAGGGGATCCAACCAAAAAGAGGGCCGGACTCTGTCCCCCACAACAGGACGCCTATGGCCCCAAAAAGGGAGGTCAAGCAAGGAAGTTAAAATAAAAGCCGATCAGGTCTTCCGGTGTGACTTTCTGGTATGGCGTTGTTTATTCTCTTGCCATAGAGGGGAAAGAGGACGATCGTCAGCAGGCCGAGGTGATGAAGACAGAGAGTCCTGAGTGATGATTCCCAGTTCTAGCAGAAGTTCTTCGCCCGCCTGAAACGTTGTGAAAGAGTGAGAACGGCCCTTATAGGTAAAAGACAGTTTAAACGGAAATGCCCATCTGTATTTTATCTGTTTATTGATCAGATGCTGCAGTAATGGCTTCAGGCTTCTGCGTTTTTGTACCGTAGACGGAGCCAGATCAGTGAAGAGCTGTATCGGGGATCCATGCAGCGACAGGTCCGGCCTATTGCGAGCCGCCAGCATCAGTTTTTCTTTGATGCGATAAAAGTGCGGTTTGGCTATCACATCACGTGGCAAACCATCCGACCACTGGGCCGTCAAGGCACTGTGGACATGATCAATCTCCATGTGGTGGTCAGCAATGCCAGGTAACCGTTCCTTCATAAGCTCTCGCATGACCTCTTCCAAATCAGTACACGTTTCAGGGAGGCCCCGTATGCGCACATTATATCTTCGTGAGCGATTCTCCAAATCCTCAATTTTATTGTTGGCCTCCTCTAACCGATTTTGAAGGTCAGTGATCATATTAGCATTCTGGTTGACCTTTTTCACAGTACTGTCCACCTTAGCTTCAATACAGTCAAAACGTTCCCCAAAACTGTGAATATCCTTCTTAAGATCCGTTGTAATCAGGGTACAGGCTTTAGACAATTCCTGCTGCAGCATAGTAGAAAAACGTGCCAATAGAACCGCATCTGGCGAATAATGTGGCATTTGCAAAGCTGCTATGTCCTGGCTGGGCTGGCTGAACAGTGCCTCAGTCAATTTAGCAATGTTACCATCCATAGAGGATACAGGGGAATCCATTGGGCCTTGCTGTGCCTTATAGAGGCCTGGGGATGGGGGTTGGGAACAGGAATCACCCCTCCGATCGGCATCTGCATCCCCCAAGGACTGCTCCAGAAGACTTGGCTTATGGGGTCCCTGGGCTTGTGATTCCTGTTTGGAGGCCGCACTGCCTCGTGTGTCGTTCCGGCCCGGCGCCATCTTGGATTGCGGCCTAGTATCAGGGGAAGTCCCCGCTCCACCGGACATCCTAGACGCTCTAAATTGGCCCCTCTTTGGCTGCCCTCGCGCCCGTCTATTCATCCCCGTCCCGGGGTCCCAGCGGCGGTGTCAGTGGCGCTCGGTCCCCGCTGTCTGTGCTGAATATTGGCTAAGAAGGGCCAGAGCGAGCGGAGCTCAGCTAGAGCGCGTCTGCTCCCGAGCTCCCGCACATGCGCACTTGGGGGCTGAAGTGTTTTATACAATACATTTTTAGATGTGATACTATTTCATCAAGTCATGTAAATGCCTTTGTAAATAAAAAAGGGAGATTTGACCCAGTACTTAATTATAAGTTTCTCTGCACAGTTCTGCAAATAATACTTCACCCAAAGCCTAAAACTTTGGCACACACTGCTAATCAGCTTTTTACCAAAAAGTATCATGTATATAGTGTGAACCCATGTATGTCACAAGCAATGCATTTCAGCTTCCCCGAGGCATAGTTTCAAGGAACATCCGGAATTTACCTTCGTGTCACTTGAAGACATGGAAGGGATTTAGGTAAAGCGTTTCCCAGGTTTTTGCCCTCTGATTTGCCCCAGTGCAGACAACTAATGTTGTAAGATGAACAGATCAGGCAGTGGAGCTTAAAAAATGAGCCTACTCACTGTGTACACAGTAATATGGTACACTGTCCTTATACCCCAAAATATCTCTAATTACTTTACCACAACCAACAGTCTAACAGGGGTCAGGTGTGTAATGTACAGGTCAGTAGACAGCACATGAAAGATTCCCACAAAGAGTGCCCACTCGTGATAACATTTCATGTGACAACGTGCAAAGCCTCCATCACTGGTAACACTAGCAGCTCAACTCACTCAGTGGACACCTGACTTAACAGGTGGGTCAAATGCTCCTTCCGATAAAGGGTCAATATACATGGATTCTATGTCAATCAGTGTGCACACCATCAGCGGTTGTATAAAGCATTGGTCAGATGATCCCACTCTCCTCAGTATAATGTACCAAACTACAAATTGACAGATACATGCAAATGAAATGAGATATATAATGCTCTCTGTATAGCACAGCTTTATTAAACGTGACGCGATTCCTTCTATTCTGTACGCGTTACACAGTGCGTCACGCTCATAGTGGCTCAAGCTCAGTCTTCCCCTTCCAGCACATCCAGAGGAAATGCTTCCTTTGCATAGGCGTCACCATGGGAACATCTCACTCTCCTAGCTTAACCAGAAAGCATCATTAAGCTTGCATTAAAACACACAAAGAACTCTGTATAAAGAAAAAACTTGAAAAACCTAAAACTACGATCCTGTGACATTGCAGCAATTAGTTATATATACTCAAAAAGTATAAAAAGATATATTTAAAATCATCGGTGGCCATAATGTTATTCGTACATTACAACAACATATAATAAATAAAAAATAGAAAATCAATTAAGAACATGTAAAATCAACGATCGGATATAAAACAGTTTAGATCTAATTCTACATTCAAACCTGATGGCACAGATACTCTAGTTTCATAAATCCAGAAAGATTATCTATGACTGAGCTGCCTTATAAAATTCCCACCCCTCTAATGTTTCCTTACTCTTTCAATACCCCAAAATTTCAATCCTCTTGGATACTTGTGAAAGAGACGAAAATGTTTGGAAACAACATGGCCGGGATTCACATACATCGGCGCATCTTTGTGCCGGCGTAGCGCATCTCATATGCGCTGCGCCGACGTAACATTGAGAGGCAAGCTGAGTATTCACAAAGCACTCGCTCCCATATTTGCGCCAGCGTAACGTAAATTGGCCGGCGTAAGCCCGCCTAATTCGAAGTAGGAAGGTAGTGGGCGTGCTACATGTAAATTAACCGTGACCCCATGCAAATGAAGGGCCTAACGAACGGCGCATGCGTGCATGCTCAGAATCACATCGCATATCCTCCCTAAGATACGCCGGCTCAATGCCTACGACGTGAACGTAACCTACGCCCAGCCCCATTCACGTACGACTTACGTAAACAACGTGAAATACGACGGCTGTTCTGATGTTTCCGACGTCCATACCTTAACATGACTTACCCCTGCTTTATGAGGCTTAACGTTACGCCGGATGTACGCCTTACGTAAACGGCGTAGATTACAGCGACGGGGGTAAGTATGTTCGTGAATCGGCGTATCTAGGTCATTTACATATTCGACGCGTAAATCAATGGAAGCGTCCCTTGCAGCCAGCGTAAATATGCGCCCAAGATACGATGGCGTAGGAGACTTACATCGGTCGGATGAAGCCAAAATTCAGGCGTATCTTGTATTGAGAATTAGGCGCACAGATACGACGGCGCATCCGAGAACTTACGCGGCGTATCAGAAGATACGTCGGCGTAAGTCGTACGTGAATCCCGGCCTATGAGTTTTCAATCCCTTTTTGATATTGTTTACATGCTCACCTATACGGACATGGAGGGGCCTGGATGTCCTCCCCACATATTGTAGACCACAATCACACTCTAGCATGTAAACAACACCTGTTGTGGAGCATGTGATAAGGTCCTTTATGGAATATTGTTTATGAGTGGCCTGGGCTGTAAACTCCTTTTGCTTTTTGACATTTTTCTTCGAATGCCTACGGGCAGTACAACGACCACATGCATCAAATTCTGATAAGAAAAAAGAAAACAACTTACTGTCAGTCTGTTTGGGTAGATCAACTACTCCAGGCGCTAAATAATCTCATAATGTGGGGGCTTTTTTATATATAAACTGTGGGAGTATCGGAAGAACTGTGGCTGTGACACCCCTGGGAGATCGACCTGGAACTTCAGTATCTTTTATGGCGTCCCAGCTACTGCTTGGCTGGGACTCCTCTGTTCTAGCCTATTTGAGCATTTACAGAACCCAGGACACAGGCTACTGGAATACAGAAGTTGACTGACCTTGCCCATAGCTGCACAGTGATCACGAAACAGTGAATATCAGCCTTCTGGACCTAAAGACCTTTATTTTTTTGGCAGACTAGCAATGTAGCTCTTGTACATTCGGAACTGTATCCCTGTTAAGAAGTGCCTGTTTTCTACTGCTCCTCTGCATTCCAGTGGGTGTGCCTCCACCCTAAAGCATTGGTGCAGTGTTAGTGTCCTCATTTACACGTTCAACAGTTACTGGAGTATCCCTAGGTTCCTCCTCACCCTATCCAAGTTCATACCCAAAAATAAAGATCAGAAATAATAGTTTGAAGAATGGTTAATACTCTTGATATGAGATACTGGTGATTTGACAGCTATAATGCAAAGATACAAGGATGAGAAGAGAGTAACAGCACAATGGCTGGAATGCCTGAGAGGCCAGTGAGGCAATCCTCACCACATCTATTGCAGGCTAATGAAGAGGCCCACAATCCTTTCAATATAGGCCACTGAAGCCAGAGGCATAACTAGAACCTTCAGGGCCCTGGAGGAAGAAATTATGAAGGGCCCTCTGACCTCTGACCCAAGCCCGGGTCTCCTGCCTCCGAGCCCAGGACCCTTCCCTCTATGCCCAGGGCATCTTCCCAGAGTTCCCCCTTACATCAGAGTTCACAGAGTACCCCCTACATCAAAGTCCACAGAGTTCCTCTTTACATCAGAGTCCACAGAGTTCCCCCTACATTAGAGTTCCTCCTTACATCAGAGACCCCTTCTATCAGAATTCCCATTTACACCAGTCTAAAGAGTGAATATACTAAGGTACAGGGGTTTAGTGATGTAGGAGGGGAGTGAGGACACTCATATAACGGGGGACCTTCATATCAGTGTCCCCTCTTACCTTAGGCCCCGTACAAACTAGAGGATATCCGTTGGAAACGGTCCGCCGGACCGTTTCCAGCGGACATTTCTGCTCCCGATTTTGATCTGATGGCTGTACACACCATCAGATCAAAATCCCCGCGGAAAACATACGCGGTGATGTGGCCGCGCCGTCGCCGCGACAATGACGCGGCGACGTGCGCGACCCTGGAAGGTAAATACTTCCACGCATCGAATCACTACTATGCATGCGAGGGATGGGGATCACTTGGACTTATCCGGTGAGTCTGTACAGACGACCAGATCAGTCCAACGGACAGGTTTCCAGCGGATAGATTTCTTAGCATGCTAAAAAATTTGTATCCGCTTGAAAACCGTCGGCTGGAGAAATCTCCGCCGAAAAATGTCCGCTAGGCCGTACACACGACCGGATTTGTCTGTTGGAACTGATCCGCGGATAAATCCCAATGGACAGATCCGGTCGTGTGTACGAGGCCTTAGAGTCTCCACTCCCACTTATATCAATTACCCTCCCACAGAGTGACTGACTAACTGCCCCACAGGCTCTGTGTGGCCTGGAGCTGTCACACACTGACCTGCTGTAATTGCCGACAGGCTTAGTCTTTTGGTCCTCCTCTCCTCCTGCGCCCCTTCCTTGCAGTCGCTTTTAAATTTACGGGAGGCCCCAAGTGCCACAACGTCATTGTGCACCTGACCAGTGCCCCTTCCTGCTCAAGCTGAGCCCAGTAATCAGCTGGGCTTGAGCTTGGGCAGGGAGGTGATCCACTGGTCAGGTGCGCGTCATGGGGCTTGGGGTATTTCATGCAAATGTAAAAGTGAGTACAAGGACGGGGAGCATGGGAAGAGGAGGCTCGGGGACCAGCATCTGACCCGGAGACAAGCAATCAGCTGAGCAGATCGGGACAAGTGGAGATCTATTGATCAATGCTCTCGATAATGAAATGCCGATGAGTTGAACACAATAATGCAGCGATACAAGAAAGAGGAGAGAACAATTCAACAACAGCTGGAATGCCTGAGAGGCCAGTGAAGCGGTCCTCATCCCATTTGTACCAGGCCAGTGAAAAGGTCCACAATCCTTTCTTTAGAGGCCAGTGAAGCCGTATTTACCCCATCTGTCGCAGTTCTGTAAAGTAGAGAAAGGAAAAGTAAACCAACCATTCCATGGTTAGTCAGTGATGCCTACATAAAAAACAATGGACTCCTGATGAAGTCAAGTGGTACATGACGCAACACATAGGACACAAGCACAGTGATGTCACTTCTGGTTCGGAGCCATATCTGGAAGTTGCCATATTGGTACACCCTTTTATTGCTGTTTATTGGCCTTCTATGAGTGTTATTTTAATGCCCTTTATGCCATTTCATAAATAATTACTGCAATATGAGAATCCCTTCTTCTATTTTATGAGCACTTACCAGTTGGAGTGAGGTCTTAAAGGGGACATACATTTGGAAGATGATCTATTGATGTTGATAGTATTGAGTGCATGTTGACCTGTATATTATAAGTTGCAGAGGATAAGATGAGCATGCATGCCTGTCGGTGACTGATCACATTGGCGTGTTTGAAGATCCACAGGTGTATTTTGATCTGAAGATTTTAATATTCTTGATAAGTGGAACTATTTGTCACAAATGGATTTAGCACCATTGGAGTGAACTATCTTTCTTCATAGTTAATCTTCACTCCTCTGTGATATACATTGTATATGTGTTAGCAGGGCAGCAGGATGTTTATTATTATATTATTATTTATTTTATTAACTTTTTTGGTGTATTTGATTTATCATGTGCTTTGTTACACCTATTATTTTGATGCTCATTTTTTTTATTTATTGTTTAGCATTTATTACACTACATATGTTCAAATAAAGCTGGCTGGTGTTTATGTGAAGTTGATTTTGAATTTATGTTTTGTGTATACATTGATCATTGATTCACTATTGGGATTCACTTGTTTGATGTTCGTGTGTTTTATTGATTAGTACTTTTTACCCTATATGTGTTAGTAGGGCTGTATGGTGCTTATTTTGATTTATACATTTTAAATGTATTATTGAATGATTTTCATCCTTGTTAAAATATAGGATATGTTTTAGACATATTTATTTATTTGAGGGATAAGCAGCACAGCACTATTGTTTATGTATTAATTTTGTTTATGGGGAAATGTTTGCAGCAGCTTAAGCTGTTGTGTTTTCTTTACCACCATCTTGTGGCAGCGCATGAGATCTATTATTTTCCTTTAGTCAGCGATGAGGCCCTCACTCCTTCCATTGGTGGTAGCTGTGTCAGCCCCACACCCCATCTATTGGTGGTTTGTGGATCAGGTCCCCAACTTTCTGTTGGAGGTAAGTGGATCAGCACCTGCCCACTCCATTAGTGGTAAGTGAATCGGCTCCCACCCATTCTGTTGGAGGTACTTGGATCAGGCCCCAACCCCTTCCGTTGCAGGTCAGTGGATAAGCCCCCACCCCTGCTTTTGTAGGTATGTGGATTGGTTCCCCCCTGCTGCGGTTGGCAATTGGATCAGCTACCTCCCTGTTGTGGGGGAGAATGGATGTGGATCAGCCCCACCCTGCTGCGGAGTACAATGCATGTGGATCGGCCCCCACCTTGCTGCGGTGGATACATAGATCAGGCCCCACCTTCGCCATGGTGGACCCGTGGACAAGGTCTCACCTCTGTCGTTCTTAGTAAGTGAATAAGCTCTTACTCCTGCCATAATTGCTTAGGTGTACATTTATGAAACTGATGTTTTCTACATTTACACATCATGGCCCTTTCACAGCATATATAGCCCTTAGCAGAGAGTCAATATATATTAGCATTTTCACTTCTTTTCTCAGCTGAAACTGGTTAACGGCCACGATGGAAGCTGCATAGTGGAGATAAGCTGTGATAGTCACTATCATAGCTTATCTCAATTCATTAAATGTACACCTCAGCATTTTCACTTCTTCATAATATATATTAACTGACAAACATGCATTGACTTACATAAAATGATTGTCATTTACTAACCTGCACCAACACAGACAGACGTATATACATACATGTTAACTGACTGATGTGTACACTAGTAAGGTCCACACAGACAAACAACCCCTATAGTGAAGAGTAGATCACATACAGCTTATAAGGTGAGGTCTTATACAAACATACATCCAACAAAAGAAAATGACAATAGATGACTAGCAGTGAGTAGGTTAGGTTAGTGTAGTTTAGTGTGGGTCCTGCCCTAGAAGAGTCTACTTGTCTGTGGTGGGCAGGCTTGCCATCTTCTGACCAAAAATGAGAGATGGAATCTTTTTCTAATGGAAACTTTAATTTCTGCCCAGATAGTTAAAGTGGAGCTCCACCCAAAAGGGGAAGCTCTGCTTGTTTGCTTCCTCCCCCCCTCTGCTGTCATATTTTCACCTTTTGGGGGGAGGGGGGCGAATACCTGTCAAAACTAGGTGCCCACTCCCACTTCCGTGTAAGATCGCTGCAATCGTTGTGTGGCAATCTAAGCAATTTCCAGCCCCCCGGCTGCCTTCTGGGAGACACACAGGTCCTAAAAGACAGCGGGACCATTCAGAAAGCACAGCTAATGACAATAAAATGTAACTTAGTTTGTACTATGAATCACAATAATAGAAAAGTATAACAAGTTTGCTATTAAAAAGAAAAAAAAAGAAAAAAGACCCTTTACAATCACTTTAATGAGCTGCCTTAAACATGACATGGTGCAAGAATGTGCAAAAAAGCATGTATTCGGTCACACCACCATGGCGTGAATAGAGCCTTATAATAGAAACAACAGATACAAATAGATATATGCACAGACAGCCTTATTGATGAACTTGTATATGTGATAACCAGGAAAATAAAATGTACCTCTGTCACCCAGGCAAATAGTTATCACAGTTTCCGCAATCTAAAGTGATCGATGTAGAAATGATTGGTTTAACAAAAGTGTTTCCCAAACAAGATGTTCTGAACTTTATAAGACTTTCTTTTAATAACCTTGATTATTCCATGGAAGGATAATTAAGGAAAATGACTCATGCATCAAGCCATAGTGACTAGTATCAAGTTAATTCCTCTCTTGTCATGTATAAATGGAATGAGCTAACCTGTGTGTGCCCATGCATAAACAGCAACCTTGTTAGTAATCTTCATTTCACTTCCTTTAGTGAAATCTATCCGCTTACTGTCACATGTAAATTGACATGTCCATTCCATTCCTCTATGCAAGACTTGCATATTGATTTCGTTTTTTTTTTTTCTCTTGAGACAAGTGCTTTCCCTATTATTGAATTACTTATCTTTAGCTCATTTAACATTCTGAATTGTTATAAGGGAGTCCCAATAAATGACTAATTGCCATTAGCGTGCTTCTGTCTAATCAACTGATCAAATTACTGCTACTTTGCATCTAGATTTAAATGTATGAATAGCAATAATATTTGGCCTACGCTAGTTTAAAAACAGAGAATTGGGAGATCTCTGAGAAGTTTCACCATTTTGATAAAATGCATTGAGGTTGAAGCCCTGTACACACGATCGGATATCTGATGGAATCTAATCCGATGGATTTTTTTCGTCAGATATCCGATGAAGCTGACTTTCATCAGTCTTGCCTACACACCATCGGTTAAAAATCCGATCGTGTCCAACGCGGTGACGTAAAACACTACGACTTCCTCAGAAAAATTAAGTTCAATGCTTCCGAGCATGCGTCAACTTGATTCTGAGCATGCATGGATTTTTGACCGATGGTTTTCCCCACAGACGATCGTTTTTTTTTCTATCGTTTTTTTAACCATAAGAAAAATTTAAAACAGGTTCTATTTTTTTTCACCGATGGGGCCCACACACGATCAGTTTATCCGATGAAAACGGTCCATCGGTCCGTTTTCATCAGACGAACCAATCGTGTGTACAGGGCTTAACAGGAAAGGTGAAATTCGGGTGCTATGGGTGTTTTATGGCCCCTTTCAACTAACCTGGACCCTCTTATACCAAAAAATGCCCCTTATTAGCCTCATTTTTTTATGTTTTTTTTTTTTTTTTAAAGAAAGAAAAACCAGACATTGAGCAAAAAAAAAAAATGAAAAAATTAAATGAAACATTTAAAGCAACAATACACAAATAACAATCAAATACACAAACATAACAGAACAATTGTAATTTCCCTCCACCAATCCATTGCAGCATGTGTGTTGTAGTAGCCCTACCAGCCTACTTCAACCCATAGGACCATTGCATAACAATAAAGTGTTGACTTGACACTCATACAATATAGCCTATTCCTTGTGCAACACTAGAAATGAACTGGGTGGGTTTAGTATGCTGCCATGGATTGGTGCCAGGAAAATAAATTATGCTAGGTATATCATACAATTTTCCATTTTGCTGGTGTCAACATGGCAGCATGCATATAATGGACCAATACCTTTCTACCAGGGGGAAGCTTAACCACTTCAGCCCTGGAAGGTTTTACCCCCTTAATGACCAGGTCATTTTTGCTATACGGCACTGCGTTACTTTAACTGATAATTGTGTGGTCGTGCGACGCTGTACCCAAAAACATGGTTGTTCTTTTTCCCCCCCACAAATAGAGCTTACTTTTGGAGATATTTGAGCACCTCCGCGATTTTATTTTGTTGCGCTATTAACAAAAGAAGAGTGACAATTAAAAAAATATATATATATTTTTTCCATTTCTGCTAAAAAACACAATTTCAAAAATGTAATTTCTTCATCGATTTAGGCCAATATGCTACATATTTTTCGTAAAAAAATCCCAATAAGCGTATATTGATTGGTTTGTGCAAAAGTTATCACGTCTAAAAACTATGGGATTATTTTTATGGCATTTTTATGTATTTATATATATTTTTTTACTAGTAATGGTGGCAATCAGCAATTTTTAGCGGGACTGTGACATTGCGGCGGACATATCGGACACCTAACTGACACTTTTGACACTTTTTTGGGGACCAGTGATACAAATACAGTGATCAGTGCTAAAAATATGCTCCTGCTTTCCTGAAAAATCACCTGAAGCAAGGAGTGCTTAGCCCTTTGGTAGTGCTGGAGGAACTTGCCATAAGAGAACCGGTTTGGCTGGAATGTCTATTGTCTCTGTTGACACACCTGCATAAGGTGTTCATGATGTTGAGATGCTTGTGGTCAAACATGCAGCAATTATTTGTGGTGGCTTCAACCCAGCTGTATAAAAGCTCTTTAAATTCCCTAATGAGGGACTACACAGCATCTGAGCACCACAAACTAAAATGCTATTTATTTAATTTTTAATATTCAAAGCAAACTTCGAAAAACACCCCTAGCATTTCTGGCAATGGCCATCTTGAGTAAGGGTAAAAAAGATTCATTTAGTATTTATTCATAGCTCCCAACTCTCCTTGATTTCGAGGGACTGCCCTCATTCGGAAAAATGTCGCTCTGTCCCTCTTTCCTCCTCATTTTGGTCTGACCAATATAGTTGTATATAAAATGCACTACTTATCTATCAAAAAAGTATTTTACAGTGCTAAACCTTTCATCCAATTTCTAAATTGCTGCATTTGGAAATTCCAAAAGCCAATATAAAGGAATAGCAGTGGTAAAAAGGCACTTGTGGGTTGTGCAATTCTCCTTTAAGGTGGCGTCCCTTATGCCTACATACTTTTGGCTAATAGGAGTCCCTTATTCCCATCTCAGAAAGTTGGAAGGTATGTTTGCTTACTAGAATTCATCTGACCTTAGTTCAGGTGTACAGTCAGGAGGGTGTAGTTAGCTGAGAAAAACCCTCCTGAAGACTCCTGGGATGTATGACATAATTTGTCTAGGCCAGGGGTGCCCAACCTTTTGAAGAGCGAGGGCCACTTAAGCAACTTGGTAACCAGTCGAGGGCCACAATGAGCGGAGCGGGCGGATGACAGATCACGGATACTCTATAGGCCCTCCGATCCGCCCAGATGGAAGGGGACGAATTCCCTTCTGTTTTTCAGATTGGAGGTAGGCGGGGTAAACGGACATCTGTCGCTCTGTAGAGGTGAATTGAGGGTCCCATTTGGTTGGGCGGGTCGTGTGAAAAAGGGCCTAAGGCTGCTTTCACACTGATGTGCTGTGATTTACCCACACCGTGGGTGCAACGTAGTGCACCTGTGTCTATCCTGCGGGTTAGCTGAACTTTGCCATAGACTCCGCCTGTGGCAAAAGCCGACGCTGTAGAGGAAGCATCGGATTATGGGGCTCTGCTCTGCAGCCGATTTCTTCCTCTACCACCAGCTTCATTTACAACACTGATGCTGTGGTATGGCGGGTCGCAACCTGCGATCTGGGCTTGCCAACCCACCATTCCCCTGGGCCACTGGTTGGCCACCCCTGGCCTAGGCTGTAAGGAGATTTTGTGCTGATGCCTTCTACATTGATTGGCTTCTAAGGTGTTAGATATAGTTGTTTGACTACCTAAATTATTTGTTTGCAAGTATGCTATCCTCAGTCTGGATGTGTTGATGGAGTGTTTAACCTAAGTTCATCTAACTGCTGGAGAAATTGTGGCAGTATAGACTTCCTTGCCCACATTGTGTGGTTTTGTAAATCCATAACCTCCTTCTGGAAACAAATCTTTGTGCTGATCTCCTTGATCTCCAGAGTGTCTTCCACTCCAAGCCTCACACTAGCCCTGCTCCATCTAGGTATAGAAAAATACCCTTATGGGTCTCGATGTCCAATCATTCACTTACTTTTCACAGCCAAATTAAATGTAATCAGACTGTGTAAATCCTCCAATACCCCCTCCATCTATATTACAATTGCTGACTTAAACACTCAATGTGATATGGAAAAAATGGTTTCTAGGAAAACTCTGCAGATGAAAAAGTTTGTAACCAACTGGTCACCATGGTTAAAGCACCCAAAATGTACTGTACAAATGTGAATAAGGCCCCATTCACACTGGGGCGGGGTTGGCGGTAAAGCGCCGCTATTTTTTTGCTGAGGTTTTTGGCCGCTAGCGGGACGCTTTTAATCCAAAAAAGGCGATTTGCCGGCGGTTCGGCCAAGCTGCCCATTGATTTCAATGAGCAGGGGTGGTGGAGGAGCGGTGTATACACCGCTCCTTTACCGTTCCAAAGATACTACTCGCAGGAGTTTTATAATATCCTGCCAGCGCATCGCCTCACTGAAACTGCAGTGGAGGTGTTTTTCAGGCGCTTTACAGCTGCTATTTTTAGCCCAAAAGTACCTGAAAAACGCCCCAGTGTGAAAGGGGTCTAAGACGTTACTGTTCTCTGAGTTAGTACTGTAGTGCTGGTGCCCAATATCCTGTATTACCCTACGCTCAGTGTGTTCTGAAAAATGTTCAGGAACTTTTTGTAGTGCATTGGCAAACAAGTGATGATCTCCTGGGTCCCCTTCAACTCTCACAGTTTCCTGCATGTCATTGATGTGTACTGCAGGACCAATCTATTTTTTAAGCCGTTGTGTTACTTTAGAATTGTCAGACATTTTTATGTGTGTAGTATTTCATTTTATTTAGCAGATTGTTCAGTCAGCTTATAACTTTGGTTGGTCTTCCAACATGTTTTCCAACCTGTGTTGAGGACTAAGATCCAAACCCATGTGTGTGATCCCACCAGGGAGGTGTCACCTGTATAGGCCATTCATCCATAGCTCCCAACTGTCCCTGATTTGGAGCAATGTCCCTCTGTCCCTCATTCCTCCTCATTTGTCCCTCATTTTGGTCTGATCTATATAGTTGTATAAAAAGTGCACTTTTTATCTATCAAAAAGTGTTTACCACTGCTAAACCTTTCATCTGGTTTCTAAATTTCTGCATTTGTAAGTTCCAAAAGCCAATATAAAGGAATAGTAGTGGTAAAAAAAAATCACTTGTTTTTCCTTTAAGGGGGTGTGGCAAGGGGTGTGTCCCATGCCAGCATACTTTTGCTAATATGTGTCCCTCATTCCCCATCTCAAAAAGTTGTGAGTTATGTTCATCTACACCAGAGCATTTCCCGCCCAGCATCCTCACGTATACAAGGGGTATAAGAATCCACAGATACATGTGATTTTCACTGTCAGCCATGTTTGGATATGATCCTGGTTCCCAAGACATGGCCCCAGGGCTGCATGTTGACAAGTGCAGTTGGCTTATGTGCCACTTGATGGCTCTGTTCTGATTAGGTGTTAGCTCCCCTTTTAGATAAATTCCTCCTCTAGTACTGTAATGTGTGGAGTAAGTGCCCATAAAAAAATGATATGTGCGTTTCCCAGATAGATGAGGCATGAAAGCCAGACACCACAGAGTTGCTAAGATGCAGTCTCTTGCAGTCCTAATGTAAAGGAATCTTTGCAGGGCTGAAGTCCTAGGCAAGGTGATACAGACTATGGGAGGCCTGGGCAAAGTCCTCTTATGTAAGTAAGAGCCGGTTCACACTGGGGCGACTTGCGATCCGACTTCATGTCGCCTCAAGTCGTCCCAAGTCGCGCTGTAGAGAAAAACAATGGAAGTGAATGGGAGCAGTGTTGATACACACGACTCAAGGCGATCCGACTTCAGAAAAGGTTCCTGTACTACTTCAATCCGACTTGTAGGCGATTTGTACCCATTGATTTCAATGGAAGTCGCCTCAGAAGTCGGATCACTGTCTTAACTGAAGTGACTTTCCAGGAAGATAACATACATTTCTCAGCCAAACCTCTCCCTCCCTCCCCTAGAGCTGATTGTTGTTTTATTGGCCGCTGGAAAGTCTCCTGTCCTGGAGACGACTTCAAGTTGTGTTGTAAATCGCCCCAGATCGCCCTGTGGTTCATGTTTAAGTCGTGTCGGAGTCGCCTCTGTAAGTCGCGCTGGAAGTCGTGTCGCCCTAGTGTGAACCGACTCTAAAGGTGGAAGCCTGTGAATGAGTGTTGCGTCTGAGAACGTGCCTGGCTGGGCAGGGCCATAAAAGGGGCAGTGAGAGAGAGAATGGTATAATAAATAGATCACCTTTATCCCCTCTGACCCTCAGCTACAGCTCCTGTGATGAAATAAAGGACATAACTGATGCTGTGAATTTAGTATGTTTGGAGAAGCGGTCCTGAGTCTGTGGTGCTCCCATGGAGAGGAGTTGAGATTTAAGTGGAAGATGACTTAAAAGATATGTGCTTGCATTCTTCTCCGATATAAGGTCTACAAAATATCTACTCCTGTGTATGGCATTTCACTCCAAATAATTATTATAGTATGTCAAATGTGACGTCAGATGACATGGAAGTCTTAGTGAAATTACAGTAGAGTGCAGAAAGTCTATTTTTTTACTTTCTTTATTCTCAAAATATTCACAAACACTAAGGCCTATGGCCAAGAGTATGACAGAAGCTAATATAACTGCACATGGGCAGCTGTCCTATCCAAAAAAAGTGGCAGAGGGACTTGAACAGTTTGGCGGCAACTCCTGCCTAATCCCAGTACCTCTTACAGACATGTTACCTGCCAGCTGTCTGTATTTCCTTCCACCACAGTGTAGGCATGGCCAGGCCCGGACTGGGACAAATAATAAGCCCGGGCATTTTAGATTGAGCAGCCCATACAGTCATGGACTGACAACTCATGGGGCCCTGGGGCAATAGGAGATCATGGGGCCCCCTTTGTCCCCGCCCACACTCAAGCCACAGCTACAGAAATCTCCAACTACATATTGCAGCTAAGCTGCATAGAGCGGACATTTAAATATTAACTGCAGCATAGCCTAAATGTAATTTAACAGCCCATATCTTTACTAAAAGAACACAGTGAGTGATCGGTACGGAGGGGTGTGGAGTGTATGGAGGTGGGTGGTTTGTACATGAGAGGGGTGTGGAGTGTATGGCGTTGGGTGGTATGTACACGAGAGGGGTGCGGAGTGTATGGCGATGGGTGGTATGTACAGTACATGAGAGGGGTGCGGAGTGTATGTTGGGGGGTAGTATGTACATGAGAGGGGTGCGGAGTGTATGGCTTTGGGTGGTATGTGCATGAGAGGGGTACGGAGTGTATGGCGTTGGGTGGTATGTACATGAGAGGGGTGCGGAGTGTATGGCGTTGGGTGGTATGTACATGAGAGGGGTGCGGAGTGTATTGCGATGGGTGGTATGTACATGAGGGGTGCGGAGTGTATGGCGATGGGTGGTATGTACATGAGAGGGGTGCGGAGTGAATAGTGGGGGTGGTATGTACATGAGATGGGTGAGGAGTGTATGGCGTTGGGTGGTATGTACATGAGAGGGGTGCGGAGTGTATGGCGTTGGGTGGTATGTACATGAGAGGGGTGCGGAGTGTATGGAGGTAGGAGGTATGTACATGAGAGGGGTGCGGAGTGTATGGTGCTGGGTGGTATGTACATGAGAGGGGTGCGGAGTGTATGGCGATGGGTGGTATGTACATGAGAGGGGTGCGGAGTGAATGGCGTTGGGTGGTATGTACATGAAAGGGGTGCGGAGTGTATGGAGGTGGGAGGTATGTACATGAGAGGGGTGCGGAGTATATGGTGGGGGGTAGTATGTACATGAGAGGGGTGCGGAGTGTATGGTGGGGGGTAGTATATACATGAGAGGGGTGCGGAGTGTATGGTGGGGGGTAGTATGTACATGAGAGGGGTGCGGAGTGAATGGCGTTGGGTGGTATGTACATGAAAGGGGTGCGGAGTGTATGGAGGTGGGAGGTATGTACATGAGAGGGGTGCGGAGTATATGGTGGGGGGTAGTATGTACATGAGAGGGGTGCGGAGTATATGGTGGGGGGTAGTATGTACATGAGAGGGGTGCAGAGTGTATGGAGGTGGGAGGTATGTACATGAGAGGGGTGCGGAGTATATGGTGGGGGGTAGTATGTACATGAGAGGGGTGCGGAGTGTATGGTGGGGGGTAGTATATACATGAGAGGGGTGCGGAGTGTATGGTGGGGGGTAGTATGTACATGAGAGGGGTGCGGAGTGTATGGAGGTAGGAGGTATGTACATGAGAGGAGTGTGGAGTGTATGGAGGTAAGTAGTATGTACATGAGAGGGGTGCGGAGTGTATGGTGGGGGGTAGTATGTACATGAGAGGGATGCGGAGTGTATGGTGGGGGGTAGTATGTACATGAGAGGGGTGCGGAGTGTATGGTGGGGGGTAGTATGTACATGAGAGGGGGGCGGAGTGTATGGAGGTGGGAGGTATTTACATGAGAGGGGTGTGGGGTGCATGACGTTGGGTGGTATGTACATGAGAGGGGTGCGAAGTGTATGGGGGTGGGTGGTATGTACATGAGAGGGGTGCGGAGTGTATGTTGGGGGGTAGTATGTACATGAGAGGGGTGCGGAGTGTATGGCGGTGGGTGGAATGTACATGAGAGGGTTGTGGGGTGTATGGGGTGGGCAGTATCAAATACACCACTGGCCACTGATGCATTGGTGGTCAGTGGCAGTTAATTAACCCCTTTGTGCTGCATTGGTGACACCAGTGTCAGTGTTTATTAACCCTTTCATGCTGCACAACATAGGGGTTAATACACACTGACACTGGTGTCACTAATGCAGCACAAAGGGGTTAATTAACTGCCACTGGTCACCAATGCATCAGTGACCAGTGGCAGTACATTAACCCCCTCCATGCTGCATATTAAAAATCCTATTGTAAATTAACCCCCCCCCCCCCCCAAAAAAAAAAAGAGTTAATCACTTTTTAACCTCTGCTAACTTACTTGCACAGGCACGATGCTTCACTGGCTCTTCGAGGGTCTTTGCAGCAGCCTCTCCTCGGCTCATCCAGCCCCCCAGCCTGTGAATGACATCACGCTGGCCGGGACTAGGAAGCTCCTGTCGGGCGGAGATCGCTACGCCTGACAGGGAAGACAGCAAGTAACACTTCAGTCCAGGAAGTGTCCTCCTCCTTCCCGGGCTCTCTCGGTCCCTCTCTCTCTCCTCACAGCCCGTTCACGCCATCCATCCCACGGCTGGAGCCTCTCTGCTTGCCTCGGCCCACAGGTACTCAGCCAAAGAGCCTGAATGGTCAGTCCACCCCTGGGGGTGGGCCTGTCACTGAGCAACCACGGCCGGCCGGCGCTGCTCGCTCACGATTGACTCGTCCCCCCAGGAGTTGGAAGAAGACGATAGAAGGCCGGGAGATCGAATTTAGAACAATCGGCCTGACAGCCAGGCGGCCTACCGGGCAAATGCCCGGTATGCCCTATGGCCAGTCCGGGCCTGGGCATGGCAGGAGGTGCTCAACCGCAGTCACATTGCAGAGGGTGAGGAAGTAAGGAAGAACATATTCCTTTATGGTTTCCTGGGTCACTAGGGAAGCGATCCGGTTGGATGCTGCCACCCCATGTGACTCTGTAGGCTATCTTGAGTCAGGCAAGGTCTATTTAAGACCCTGGCTCCTAGGCTTTGCATTTTTCACGAGTGAAGAGGGTAGGGACAGGTTACCCATCTGTCAGGAAAAGTAAATAGCGCTAGGGAAAGGTTCCAGATGAGTAGGGACAGGAAAGGGACACGCTGGAGGTAGTTATTATGGCCACTGACACCAATGCTAGTGGTTATTATTGCATTCTCTGACAACATTGCTGGGGGTTAAAATTGTGGCTACTGATATCAATGCAAGTGGCTATTATTGCATTCACTGGCAACTTTGCTGGGGGTTATTTTATCAGCCACAGACACCAGTTCTGGGGGTCATTACTGTATGTACTGAAACAAATGTTATACTGTGTCCATTGACATCAATGCTGGTAATTATTATTGAGGCCTTTAGCACTAATGCTTGTAGCTATAGTTATTGCCACTGACACCAATATTTGTAGTTACTATTGTGACCACTCATACCAATGCGGGCAGTTATTATTGCAGCCATTGACACCATTGTTGGGGTTTGTTATTGCAGCCACTGACACCAATGCTGAAAATGATTACTGCGGTTACTGATGCTGATGCTACAGGTTAGTATTGTGGCCCACTGACAACAGTGCTGAGGTTATTATTGCAATCACTGACACCATAGCTAGGGCTTTTTTTTACTCACTTTTTTACTTAAATGTGCATTGCAGTACACTTCATGAATTGCAGTTGGACCAAAATTTTCAGGGCATTACAGCCCATTAATTTTGAATAAGCTGACTAATTTAACACAATGCAACTCGGCACACAAAACTTGCTGCAATTTTATGGCCCCCTGAGAGTGTCAAGAGTTGTACTTGCAGCCCTTTATATATTTTTTAAGTTAACCACCACTGCAGCTTTAACACTTAAATAACAACTCCATTTACAGTATGCGTAAAAAAAATAACGTATATCAATACTACACAGGACATTTTGTAATTTCATATAATGAAAGTTACATTTTGATTGCAAACCACTATGACTTTTTTTTTTAGATGCCCAGAATATTCCCAGAGATGTTAGACTGTGATTGGCTCACCTGCTTTCTCCAGTAGTAAGCCCAAATCCTTACAATGCACATCATTGACCTGAAAAAAAAAAAAAATTGGCAAAATGTATTTTAACCACTTAACACCCAGACCTTTATGCAGGTAAAGGACCTGGCCAGTTTTTGCGATTCGGCACTGCGTCGCCTTAACTGACAATTGCACGGTCGTGTGACGTGGCTCCCAAACAAAATTGACGTCCTTTTTTTCCAACAAATAGAGCTTTCTTTTGGTGGTATTTAATCACCTCTGCGGTTTTTATTTTTTGCGCTATAAACAAAAATAGAGCGACAGTTTTAAAAAAAATTGAATATTTTTTCCATTTTGCTATAATAAATATCCCCCAAAAAGATATAAAAAAACGTATTTTTCCTCAGTTTAGGCCGATACGTATTCTTCTACCTATTTTTGTTATAAAAAAAATCGCAATAAGCGTTTATCGATTTGGTTTCCGCAAAATTTATAGCGTTTACAAAATAGGAGATAGTTTTATTGCATTTTTATTATTTTTTTTTTTTTTACTACTAATGGCGGCGATCAGCGTTTTTCTTTGTGACTGTGACATTATGGCGGACACATCAGACAATTTTGACACATTTTTGGGACCATTGTCATTTTCACAGCAAAAAATGCTATAAAAAAATGCATTGTTTACTGTGAAAATGACAGTGCAGTTTAGGAGTTAACCACTATGGGGCGCTGTAGGGGTTATGCGTGACCTCATATGTTTTTCTAACTGTAGGGGGGCGGGGGTGGACGTGTGACATCATTGATCGTGTTTCCCTATATTAGGGAAACACGATCAATGAAGCTGCCACTGTGAAGAACAGGTGAAGCGGTGTTTACACACCGCTCTCCCCGTTTTTTAGCTCCGGGAACCGATCGCGGGACTCCGGCGGCAATCGGGTCCACGGGCCTCGCGGCCGCAGTCATGGAGCTTCGGACCGGGTCACGTGCACACGCCCGCGACCCATTAAAGAGGACATACAGGTACGTGCTTGTGCCCAGCCGTGCCATTCTGCCGACGTATATCTGCAGGAGGCGGTCCTTAACCACTTAAGCCCCGGACCATATTGCTGCTTAAAGACCCAAGGGGTTTTTACAGTTCGGGACTGCGTCGCTTTAACAGACAATTGCGCGGTCGTGCGACGTGGCTCCCAAACAAAATTGGCGTCCTTTTTTCCCCACAAATAGAGCTTTCTTTTGGTGGTATTTGATCACCTCTGCGGTTTTTATTTTTTGCACTATAAACAAAAATAGAGCGACAATTTTGAAAAAAATGCAATATTTTTTACTTTTTGCTGTAATAAATATCCCCCAAAAACATATATAAAAATTTTTTTTTTCCTCAGTTTAGGCCGATACGTATTCTTCTACCTATTTTTGGTAAAAAAAATCGCAATAATCGTTTATCGGTTGGTTTGCGCAAAAATTATAGCGTTTACAAAATAGGGGATAGTTTTTTTGCATTTTTTTTTTTTTTTTTTTTTTTTACTACTAATGGCGGCGATCAGCGATTTTTTTCGTGACTGCGACATTATGGCGGACACTTCGGACAATTTTGACACATTTTTGGGACAATTGTCATTTTCACAGCAAAAAATGCATTTAAATTGCATTCTTTATTGTGAAAATGACAGTTGCAGTTTGGGAGTTAACCACAGGGGGCGCTGTAGGAGTTAGGGTTTACTTTGTGTGTGTTTACTAGTGTAGGGGGGTGTGGCTGTAGGAATGACGTCATCGATCGTGTCTTCCCTATAAAAGGAATGACGCGATCGATGCGCCGACACAGTGAAGCACGCGGAAGCCGCGTGTACACGCGGCTCTCCCCGTTCTTCAGCTCCGGGGAGCGATCGCGACGGCGCGGCTAAAAACAAATAGCCGCGCCGTCGTCCCGGATCGCTCCCCGAGCGGACCCGACCTCCGCATGTACCGGGGGGGGTCCCGATCGGACCCCCCACCCACGTCTAGCAGAGGACGTACAGGTACGTACATGTGCCTGTCCGTGCCATTCTGCTGACGTATATGTACATGAGGAGGTCGGGAAGTGGTTAAGTGGTCAACCCAACATTTCATATGTGCCTGATATACCATGTACTTGTATGAAAAAGCATCCTGATCTTTGTGTGAAGTTCCTGGTGTTCCTGCCAGTGTCTCTGCTTTCCTATTAAAGGCTGACCACACGTGGGAGCTAATCCAATGATCAGGCAAGTGCTGACATGCTCTTGTGCAGCCATTTACAGGGAAGACCAGTGTGCTCACGCTTCTCCTCCCCTAGCTCTGAGCTCCTTATGCAGCTGTGAACAGAGGGTATGTGATCACCTATAAAAAAGGAAAGAAAAGGGTATTTATAATGTGTTTTTTTTTTTTTTTTAAATATATACACAAATGTTTTGCCTTTCATTTCTGTTTTAAAAAGGGTTGTTTTACAAGGCAACAGTTTATATATTCTTTAACTGTGTGTTATGTCATAATTGTAAAATATATTTATTGCCCCCTAAGTTAAAGCGGGGGTTCACCCTATAAAATAAAAAAAAATTTTTTTTTTCTTCTAGCCTAAAATTCGGCATTGTAGCGCGAGCTACAGTATGCCGGTCTTAATTTTTTTTATCGCCGTACTCACAGTGTAATCGTACATAGTAGATTCCGACTGCCCACGGGGAATGGGCGTTCCAATCCAGACGGAAGGTGATTGACGGCCGGCTCTGGCGCGTCACGCTTCTCCGGAAATAGCCGAAATAGGCTTGGCTCTTCACGGCGCCTGCGCATAGTCTGTGCGCAGGCGCCGTGAAGAGCCGAGACCTACTCCGGCTGTCTTGGGGGAGCGTGACGTGCCAGAGCCAGCCGTCAATCACCCTCCCTCTTGAAAGGAACGCCCATTCCCCGCGGGCAGTCAGAATCTACTATGTACGATTACACTGTGAGTACGGCGATAAAAAAATTAAGACCGGCATACTGTAGCTCGCGCTACTATGCCGAATTTTATACTAAAATGTTGTTCTGCAGGGTGAACCACCGCTTTAAGTTCTCAGGGAAATTTTCTTTCCTGTAATATACCTGCAAGTTACCTTATTTATAATGGGAGATTTTCCTAGCTTGTGACGGAAAATATTAATTATATGAAGACAGGAGGCGAGTATCTTATGCATTATCTTTCTTTTATTAATGCTCACAGCAGAAATGTGTTTCTAAAAATCTTCAGTGTAAAAAAAACTAAAAACACTACCACCCCCAGCAGTCCGTACAGTCACTAACCACGCCCCAACGGGGGTCTCCATAAAAGGGGGCTGCTTGTGGTGGTTCCTCCTCTTTCTTGCTGCGACACTCTCTTGGGTAGAACGGCCCCAAACGAATTGTAGAGGTGTAATCCTGGAAACTAGACCGGCCGGTCGACGTCCAGAGTCTTCTGTGAAGAAGAGGCAATCCTCCACTGTGACCCAACATGGATCCAGGAAACGAACGATCCCAACGGGGAAAAAACGAAGCAGGTCTATGTTTCAACCCATGGACGGGATTTCGTCATCCTTTAAACTGGATACTCCGTCTGCAACGCGCAGGTTGTCCGTCAGTAACCTGTGAGGAAGAGAAAACAACCGTAATAGGGAGGGTAGGGAGGGAAGATACTCGCCTCCTGTCTTCATATAATTAATATTTTCCGTCACAAGCTAGGAAAATCTCCCATTATATATCAGACAGGAGGCTCATATCTTATGCAAGTTCAAAGCTCATGTAACAAACATATCAATGACATAATATACGATAACCTTAAGAGAGAACTGACCTAGAAATGTGATCCCTAGGTCTGAAATAAAATTGGCGGAACGTGGTCTCCGAGGACCAGTCCGCTGCTTTCAATAAATCGTAAAGAGAGCCTCCTGAGACGATCACCTTGGTGGCCATGGCACCTCTGGTGGAGTGGGCCCCGAAAAGGGTGACGTCAATCCCCGCCATGTCCATGGCGGTCCTAACCCATCGCGCCAATGAGGCAGACGAGACCGGTAGATGGGGTTTCACATAGGACAGAAGGAGCTGCGAAGAGCCCGCGGGGCGCAGAGCAGAGGTCTGGGATTCGTATGTCTGTAGACAACGAACGACGCAGAGAAGTGGATGATCCGGAAATGAGGGGTAGAAAACCGAGGTGATGCCGGTTTTCGTCCTGCGTGTAATGGAAAATTCAACTCCCTGTGGTGAGAATTGTCGTCTGGCAATGTCCAGAGCTCTAACGTCTGACACTCTCTTAACGGAGATGAGGCATAGAAGTACTGTTAGTTTAATGGATAACATTTTAAGGGAGAGATCTGAATTGTCCCCCCAACTGGCGAACATATCCAGCACCTTGGAAACATCCCAGGTCGCTTGGTATCTAGGCCTGGGGGGACGTTGGAATTTTGCGCCTCTCAAAAGTCGACACACCAAAGGGTGTCTGCCAATGGGTAGGGAATCTACGGGATGATGATATGCTGAGATAGCTGACCGGTAGATATTAATGGAGCTATAGGAGCTACCGGAATCAAAGGAGTCAGCCAGATAGTTAACCACTAGTGACACAGGGGCTTGAACGGGATCAACTTGCCGTTGATCACACCAACAAACCCATCGTCTCCAGGCTGATCGATATGCCGATCTAGTCCCGGGGGCCCAGGCCATGGCGAGGAGGTTCCGAGCCGACTCTGAAAGCACTCTATCAGGGGTAGGGATCCCGATACTAACCACGCGAGAAGCGGAAGGTTGTTCTCGAGAACTAGGGGGTGAGGATCCCCGGTCGGGTTGGTGAGGAGGTGAGGAAATTGTGGAAGAAGTCTGGGAAAATCTATCGATATTGCTAACAACCGTGGGAACCAAGGTTGGGTAGGCCACCATGGTGTTAACAGCACCACAGTCGCTCCCAGGTTGGTTATCCGGAGGAGAAGTCTGGATATTATTTGAAAGGGGGGAAAAGCGTAGTGTGTTCCCTCCGGCCAAGGTTGGCGGAGAGCGTCCACTGCATAAGCCTCCGGGTCTGGCCTCCAGCTGAAGAAGCGAGGCAGTTGACGGTTGAGTCGAGAGGCGAATAGATCGAAGGATAGCGGACCCCAAAGCTCTTGCAAGAGGAGAAAGATTGATCGATCTAGTCTCCAATCGCTGGAATCCCGAAGATATCGAGAGTTCCAGTCGGCCACGGAGTTGAGTGTACCCGGGATGTACTCCGCTATAGGAGTGATGTTGTGGGCCAGACAAAAGTGCCAGAAATCCTTCGCGATATACGCCAAGGTTTTGGATCTGGTGCCTCCCAGGCGGTTGACATATTGCACCGCTGCAACGTTGTCCATGCGAAAAAGAATACAGCGTGCGGGAGAATGAGGCATGAAGCTCTTGAGAGCAAACAGAGCTGCCAGTAGTTCTAGTGCATTGATATGGAGGGATGTCTCTGCTTGCGACCAGGTCCCTCCTGTAGAGGCTACGCCGCACCGGGCGCCCCAGCCCAAGCGGCTGGCATCCGACTCTATGATCACATCCGGATTGGGACTGAATATGGTTCTGCCGTTCCACTCGACGGCATGGTGAAGCCACCATTTCAATTCCTCGGTGGTTTCCTGACAAAGAGGTATCTCGTCCGAGTACCCGAGGCCCTGTCTTAGGTGCATGATCTTGAGCCTCTGAAGGGCTCTGTAATGCAGAGGGGCTGGAAATATGGCTTGGATAGAGGCCGCCAGCAGGCCCACCAGTCGGGCCAGAGTACGTAGGGAGAGGCATCCCTTGCGGAGGGCAGCACGAATCTCCTTGCGGATGAGCGTAAGTTTGGTCTTGGGGAGGCTGAGGGTAGACTGGATGGTGTCCACTGTAAACCCTAAAAACTCCATCTGTCTGGATGGGATTAGAACCGACTTGTCGTGGTTGATTATGAATCCTAGCCTCTGTATGAGTGACATGGTCCATGACATGTGGAGAAGAGCTTGGGGTTTTGAATGGGCCATAATGAGGATGTCGTCCAGATAAATGATCAGACGCACTCCTCTGCTCCTTAGAGCTGCCACCACGGGTTTCATGATTTTGGTGAAACACCATGGGGCGGATGATAGGCCGAAGGGGAGGCAAGTGAACTGCCACATCTTGCCCTTCCACGGGAACCGCAGCAAATGCTGGGAGTCCGGATGTATGGGGACCGTCAGATATGCGTCTTTGAGATCTACTTTCACCAGCCAGTCTCTGGGTTGGAGAAGGTCTCGTAGGAAGTGAATCCCTTCCATTTTGAAGTGTCGATACTGGACGTGTTGATTTAAATTTCTGAGGTTGATCACTGGGCGGTAGCCCCCCCCTTTTTTGTGTACCAGAAATAGGTTGCTCATGTAACCCGGGGAAGAAGGGTCTACCTCCATGATGGCCTGCTTGGTAAGCAGGTCCTGCACCTCCCTGTCTATGAGCATGCTGTTTCGTTTTGCGAAACGAATGGGAGGGGGAATGATATTGAGGAGTGGCAGGGTAAGTAATTCTATCCCGAACCCCTCTACAGAATTTAAGATCCACGCGTCTGCCGTAATCGCAGACCAGGCGTGGGTAAAATACCTCAGCCGACCTCCCACTGGAATGTGATCGAGTGTGGTGTAGTGTATACTCACCGGTATAGGGTCTGGATCGAGGGTAGCCGCGTCCCCCACGTCCGCGCCAGGGTCTGCCTCTGGGAGGGAAGAACGGTGCTGGTTGAGCCACCGGGGCGGAGTAGGTTGGAGCCTGGTACTGGTATTGGGCGGAATTTCTACCCTGTGGCCTGTAAAAGTTAGCGCGGCCGGCAGAACGGCCTCTACTTCTGCCGGCCCTGTTGAAAACCTTATTGGCTCCCGTGCGTCTCAAAGAGCTTTGCGCTTTGTCTAAGCTGGAAAACAAGCCGACAAATTTGTTAATGTCCTTTATGACCGAATCCCCAAATAGCATGCCCTCGGCCGATGGGCCGGGTTCAGACTCTGCCAGGTGTGAGAGTTGGGGATCCAGGCGCATCAGGATGGACCTGCGCCGTTCTACAGAACATGCCGTATTGGCGGTGCCTGCTAAACATAGGGCTCTTTGCGCCCAACCTCTCAGTTGTGGTAAATCAACTGCTTGTCCCGAGGTTACTGCTTGTTCGGACAAGTTGAGGATTTTGGTCAATGGTCCCATAAGATCCAGGACGCGATCTTGTATTGACCGAAAGGACCTCTCTATGCCCTTCTTTTGAAATTTACCTGTTTTGATCAGGTATTTTGTAAGGACTGGGTCTACCTCCGGGGTAGCCACCACTTTCTTGGGCAACGAGGGTCTGGGGCACTCAGCCCTCAATTTGTTGCGAGCTGTTCTGTCCAGGGATTTCCTGGCCCATAGCTCTACATACTGTGCCACATGTGGCAGGGGTGTCCAGTCCCCGGAACGCGGGTGCGTAATCGCGTCCGGGTGGAATAATGGTTCCCCCAAAGCGTCCAGGAGGACATCGTCCTGCGTAACAGGATTGGCGATTGTGTCAGTCGCCATGGCCCCAGCATCGTGACTGATAGATTGGGAATCTGATAACTCTGATTCGTCAGAAAAGTCGGCTGATTCCTCCGCGGAGGAATCCTCGTAGGAGTCCGGCTTAGTCCTTCTAGCGGACCTATACCCCTTTTGAGTCTCCCTGGGGTCCAGGGGTCGAGCAGAGTCAGATAGATGCTGGGGACGGTGGCCCGTGGTAGGGGCTACCTGTTGCACGTTATTGTCTTCCCCTGCCGGGGAGTCAAGTACCACCAGGGTGTGCTTTCTTTTGTGTAAGACTTTACCCTTTTTTAAAGGTGGTTCGCCGCTCTGAGGCGGTGGTGTAGGTACCACAGTGGGCTGTAGAGACCAAGCGGACGGGGCAGTGGAGGCCAGGGCTGCTTGGATGGACATTTGGATAATATCCTGCAGTTGCGAAGCACTTAAGGTATGTGAAGTGCTATTGGGATTACCTTCTCCATTAAGCGATTGAGAGTTAATCTCAGACATTTCAATATAAATATCTAGTCTGTATTATGAGAATCAAATAGTGCAGGATTAGCACTGAATGTATCTTTAAATTATGTATAAAGTTCTATACTGATGCGCTGTACAGTATCTCTATATTATGAATCTACTGTATACAACCAGTATGGCTCTCTCAGGGACAGTTATGGACTATAAATCCTGCAGTGAAATATCCTGTTAGGGATGTTATGGGCTATAACTCCTGAAGTGATATATCCTGCTAGGGATGTTATTAGAAGGGGGTGTGAGCGGTAACGCTATTACCCGGTGAAGAGCAGGGAAAAATCTACTGCCTCAGGCTCCAACTTGTCCTCCCTTCCGTAGGCGCCGAATGGCGACGGAGGGGAGAGGAGCTTGGGCTGTCCCAGCGGCCCGGGAACGAAGTCTCGCGAGACTTCGGCCGCTGGGCGCTGATTGGAGGAGCGATCGGGGAAGACGCTCCGCCCCCCCGAACGCGCGCTGTCCGCAGTAAGAGTTGAGGGAGACGTGTTCTCCCTCAGAATGGCGGTGAAATGCCAGGTACGCAGCGGGGAAGTCAGCGGGGTATTGCAATGACGCTGCTGTTTATAAAAATCGGGAACAACGCGATCTTAAAGGGAAATTTCCTGTCAGAATAGCCATCTAGGGGGACATGACAGTGATAGAATATCACACTGGAAATAAATTGGCAAAAGCACATAAACTGGTATATAGTACAATGATGAAAAGAGTACACAGAGGGAAGAAAAAGGAACAGGGATGGAAGGATCCCTGAAATTCCCTAGTAAAAAAAACTGACATCAAACTGATGATAACAATAAAAGTACTTATCTGATCCTGTGAGCAGAAAGAAAGAGGGGGAACCACCACAAGCAGCCCCCTTTTATGGAGACCCCCGTTGGGGCGTGGTTAGTGACTGTACGGACTGCTGGGGGTGGTAGTGTTTTTAGTTTTTTTTACACTGAAGATTTTTAGAAACACATTTCTGCTGTGAGCATTAATAAAAGAAAGATAATGCATAAGATATGAGCCTCCTGTCTGATATATAATTCTAATTAAATGTAATATTTGTTATCTTTTGTAAATATTTGTGTTTACACAGAATCTGTCACATGGGAGACAAGATCACACTGTCTGAAGGTGACTGGAAAAATTCAGAAGTTACTTCAGGCATTGTTAAAGTGGTATTAAACTGACTTTTTAAAAAATTGTTGACCCTATCAGTCTCTTCTGTCACAATGCTTCCCCCTGTCTTTCAGCTGTAATGTACTCTGAGCCGCGCATGCGCAGCTCAGCTTACATTTACAGCACCCAATGTGCCCGGGAGTGATGTTATAATGGCCCAGCCAATTTAAGCAGCCAAACAGCTGGAAACCAGGAAGAAAGACCAGGTGAAGACGGAAGCGCCCAGGTCCTCTAGGACTGATGACAGAACAGCGCTGGAGGGCATAGCATGTCAGATAAGACTGTTATCATGTGCTAATATATGGTGCATGCTAGCACATTATGGCATAACCCACCTGGGGGCCCATGTAGGTAAAAAAAAAAAGAAGAAGACTTTAACCACTTAGGGAACACCTCACGCCGATATATGTCGGCAGAGTGGCACGGTTGGGCATATTCACCTACCTGTATATCTCCTTTAAGATGCCCAGCCATGGGTCGCGCGATCGGGTCACAGAGCTGAAGGAGAGGTAAGTATAAACAAACCTTTCCCCGTTCTTCCTAATGGCAGTGTCATTGATCGTCTGTTCCCTGTCAGCGGAACAGACGATCAGTGACATGTCACGCCAGGCCACGCCCCCACACAGTAAGAATCACTTCCTAGGGAACACTTAACCCCTTCAGCGCCCCCTCGTGGTTAACCCCTTCACTGTCAGTGTAATTTTCACAGTAATCAGTGCATTTTTATAGCACTAATTACTGTCAAAACGACAATGGTCCCAAAATGGCGTCAAAAGTGTCCGATGTGTCTGCCATAATGTCGCAGTCACGATACAAATCGCTGATCGTCGCCATTACTAGTAAAAAAAATAAAATAAAAATGCCATAAAACTATCCCCTATTTTGTAGATCCTATTACTTTTGCGCAAACCGATCAATAAACGCTTATTGCGTTTTTTTTACCAAAAATATGTAGAAGAATACGTACCGGCCTAAATTGACGCTCTATTTTTGTTCGTAGCGCAAAAAATAAAAACCGCAGAGGTGATCAAATACCACCAAAAGAAAGCTCTATTTGTGGGGAAAAAAGGACGCCAATTTTGTTTGGGACCCAAGTCGCACGACCGCGCAATTGTCAGTTAAAGCGACGCAGTGCCGAATCGCAAAAAGGGGCTTGGTCCTTTAGCTGCATAATGGTCCAGGGCTAAAGTGGTTAAAGTGTAAGTCCACCCTAACACTAAAATCCTTGCATCTGCAGACATCCACAATCTAACACTAACCTATCTAGCCCTATAAAGAAGAAATCATTAGACATATCATTTTTGAAGCCGATTTGGTCCGGTCTACAGCGGCGTTAGCTCTGCAGAGGACACAGCCGACAACAGCTGTAAAATGAATGGTGAGTGACGTCACCCATAGACTTACTATGGGTCTTCCATTGTCAACTGTGTCCTCTGCTGATTTCTTCTTTAGGCTCGATTCACACCTATGCATGTTGCTTTTGAGTGTTTTTGCGGTGCTTGTTGCTTTTTTCGGCGCGCTATTTTAACGTGATTTGCGTTTTTTTCTCTTTAGACGACAATTTTTTTTTGTACATTTCATTTAACAACCAGCTATAAACAGGTTTAAAAAAAATGCAAATAGCGGCAAAATCGCGGTAAAAAAACAGTACTTGCGTTTTGAATGCAGGTCCATTGAATTCTATTACATGCAAGACGCTACTTTTTGCGGAAAAAAGTCCCCGACCCTTTCCAAAAGCACAAAAAAGCATTGATGAGAACATGTTCCATAGAAAACCATGTTAAAAAATTTCCCTGCATTTCTGCAAAATGCATCAAAAATTGCATTAGTGTGAATGGAGCCTAACAGGGTTAGATCGGTTAGTGTTAGGCCTGGTACACACGATAGGATTGATCCGCGGATACGGTCCGCCGGACCGTATCCGCGGATAAATCCTCTGGCGGATTTGGATCCGTGGGCATGTACTCACCATCGGATCCAAATCTGCGCAGAATTCAACCGCGGTGACGTGTCGCGCCGTCGCCGCGATGATGACGCGGCAACGTGCGCGACGCTGTCATATAAGGAAATCCACGCATGCGTCGAATCATTACGACGCATGCGAGGGACGGGTTCGGATGGATCGATCCGGTGAGTCTGTACAGACCACCGGATCGATCCGCTGGAGCCGATTCCAGCGGATAGATTTGTTAGCATGTCTACAAATTTTTATCTGCTGGAAATCGGAAATATCCGCTGGAACGTACACACCAGGGGGTCTATCCGCTGAAACCGATCCGCTGAGATTTTTCAGCGGATGGATCCTCTCGTGTGTACGGGGCCTTAGATTGTGGATGTATGTAGATGCAGGGATTTTAGTGTTAGGGTAGACTTCTACTTTAACCACTACCCGACGGCCGTACGACTTTATACGGCCGCAGGGTATACAGTAATTAGTGCATATTTATAGCACTGATCGCTGTATAAATGTGAATGGCGCCAAAAATGTGTCAAAAGTGTCCGATGTACCGCCATAATGTCGCAGTCACAAAAAAAATGCTGATCGCCGCCATTAGTAGTAAAAAAAAATAATAAAAAATAATAATAATTCTGTCCCCTAATAACTTTTGCGCAAACCAGACGCTTCTTGCGATTTTTTTTTTTTTATTTTATTTTTTTTTACCAAAAATATGTAGAAGAATACGTATCACCTAGACTCAGAAAAAAAATGTTTTTTTTTAAAAATTGGGCTATTTATTACAGCAACAAGTAAAAAATATTGTTTTTTTTCAAAATTGTCGCTCTATTTTTGTTTATAGCGCAAAAAATAAAAACCGCAGATGCGATCAAATACCACCAAAAGAAAGCTCTTTTTTTGGGGACAAAAGGACGTCAATTTTGTTTGGGAGCCATGTCGCACGACCGCGCAATTGTGAGTTAAAGTGACGCAGTGCCACAAGCTGAAATTTCACCTGGTCAGGAAGGGATATATGTGCCCAGTAAGGAAGTGGTTAATACCACTTTAACAGTGGAAATCCACAACATTCAGTGCAACTTATGTGTCATGTTCTTTTGCTCTCTGATGCTTTTTCAGGTAGGGGATGCTTCATTTTGCAGTGCAGCAATTATAAAATGGCACCCCGTGATTGGCAAGCAGTGCCATTTGCCAAGCTCACTTATTGAAGTCAAAGGGATTGTGCTGCATGCCAAGCATTTGCAGTGTAGTAGTCATAGGTGTGTGCAGCCTATTGCATTAAGGTGTGCACCCCAAAGCTCAAACACGCTTGCCTTTCTCTGACATAGTGGTGCACCAAAATCAAAATTTTGGTACGGAAACCAAAAATTCGGGATGCACTTGGCCTAAACTGAAACCAAAATTGTCAGTTTTTCAAAAATATAAATATTTTTATAAATAGTTATATTATATTCAACTTTTTAATTGATATCATTAATTTAAATTAATATAAATTTATTGTCAGCCATTATTGGCTCCTTTTGTAGCAGTGTTAAAAATCCTACTGCATTTTTGGGGCATATTTGGTCAGTTAAAAAAAAACGCATCAAAAACACACCTCCACATTTAAATGCATTAAAAATATAATATTTTGTTGCATTTTTTTTGTATCACATGACCTATGAAAAACACACCATAATCAAGGTAAAATCACTGTAAAATTGCAACCGCAGGCTTTTTTCCCAGCACATCCTATTTTCACCTGATAATTTTAGGCGGCCGAAAGCCGCCACATGCGTTTCATCTTGGAACGCAGAAGTGCGCCGCGCATCACCACTACGCTGGAATCAGTGCTCATGCACTGCACCTGTCCCCTGCCTATAAAGGCATTCAGAGTTCATAGAAACAGGGTTCTATTATTGTCGGCCGTAGCCGGCTTGGCTACCAAGATACAGGTACCATCTGTCCCTAAGCTGAAGAGCATGCCATGCTGGATCCTTGCTACATTTATGCTAATCACCTAACTGGATCCACGCTGCTGTTCGTACTGGCATTACTGGGGACACCCTAAAGATACCTTCTTTCTTGGATCCCTACACTATGGAATTCCATTGCTGCTAAACTACAACCAGACTCATCCTCTGCAAATGGATAAGTAGCCATTGTTTCACTTGTAGTGCCTTTAGATCTACTACATATATTGCTTCTAATCAGTTGCTGTATTGAACTCTGGCTTATTAAGTACTAGCATACTGCTTGAGATTGTCTGTTGTGTTCTCGGCTACTTGTTCTGGAGTATCGTAAAGGGACATACAATCTCAAATTACCTGAGCTGTATTTGCCTCTCTTACACAACTACCAGTTGCCTACACCTTGCCTAATTACTACGCGCTTGACATAAGTTGTTTACTTGTTTATGGGCCCATGCCCTAAGTTACTGAACATGTTCGCCTTAAGGAATAAGGGGGGGGGTTCAAATTTGGGACTTTGAATGAGGTGGTTAGTAAACCACCTCCATCCCTGGTTGTATAATAAAAAAGAAAGAGAGAGCGGGACTTTAAATGAAGCATGTGCAGGGATCAGATTACAATGGATAGGGGGAAAATAATAAATCTGGAATAAGTTATTAATTTCAAGACTTTCAAATAATGCACCGTCCATGACTATATTGCATTATTAAAGAAATTTGGTAAACATATATATATACTTGACAGAAAAAGCTGGGGTATTTAATATAGAAAAAAGGTTTTTTTTTGGGGGGGCTATAAATTAGATGACAAACTCAAATACAGGTGAAGCAATAAACATTTCTAACCAGGTTCCTCCTTACCATCCAATCAGCAAGCCAAGTTCAACGGTCTAACTATACATATTAAAAGCAGAGGATTAGTCGCACACATTTGCAAATATATGTTTTAAGCTGCAGAGCCATCGCCAAGGCTCCCTGCGATTCTGCAGTCCTAACTACACATTTTTTAAAGTCTCCTCAATGGAGGCATGTACAAACTGATGGGTAGATGAAGGACAGGTGATTGGGGGGTGTGTCCCCACCTGCACCTATGCCTGGTAAGAAATGAAAAAACAAAACCACAAAAAGAAACTGCAGCAATACTGTAGATAAAATCAATGCAGACACCTGATTTAAACAATCGAGTCCCACAACTCACATGCTTCCATCCCTCATTATTTTGGAATAAGGGGGGGGGGTTCAAATTTGGGACTTTGAATGAGGTGGTTAGTAAACCACCTCCATCCCTGGTTGTTTAACTTTTCTATGCTAGGGTTTGAAGGTATTTCATACCTGCTCCCTTAGTGACCTAATGCATTCTTTATGTTAAAGTGATATGATGTAGAGAACCCCCAAACTCCTGTTCCCTGATTGGAGTGACGCCTGGGGTCCGATACTGATAATCACTTGCATACAGAAGTGAATTGGAATCTTCACGTGCATTGAAATCTTTTAATGCAAGGGGTTGGACGCATGTTGTATTACCTCCGCCTTTAGAGGCTCAACGCATTCATATATGTGGGAGAGATAATGTAGTAACCCCCCAAACTCCTGTTCTCTGATTGGAGTGACGCCTGGGGCCTAGTACTGAAATCTCACATAGAGGCGTTCATTGACATCCTTGCTAACCGCAGTTGTGGTTCAGTCCCGTTCACCAGTAGTTTGTGACAGCTGGGAAGCCAGGATCGTTTTTTTGGGCTTCCCAGCCTAGAGGTGAGATGTGTGGTCTTATTGACCCAATATCTCACTGTAAAGAGGACCTGTCATGCCATATTCTTATTACAAGGAATGTAAAAAGTATCAAAATAAATAAATTTAAGTAAAATGAACAATAACATATTTTTTTTTAAACTGCCCGTAAGCGAGCGCATACGCAAGTCCCGCTCACATATGAAAACGGTGTTCAAACAACACATGTTAGGTGTCGCCACGAACGTTAGAGCGAGAGCAATAATTCTAGCCTTAGACCTCCTCTGTAACTTAAAACATGTAACCAGTAAAAAAATTTAAAGCGTCGCCTATGGGGATTTTTAAGTACCTAAGTTTGGCGCCATTCCACGAGCGTGTGCAGTTTTGAAGCGTGACATGTTAGGTATCTATTTACTCGGCATAACTTCATCTTTCACATTATGCAAAACAATTGGGCTAACTTTACTGTTTTGTTTTTTTTAAGCATGAAACTTTTTTTTCAAAAAAACAAAACGCATTTGAAGAATTGCTGTGCAAATACCGTGCGAGATAAAAAGTTGCAATGACCGCCATTGTTTTCTCTAGGGTCTCTTTTAAAAAAAACATATATAATGTTTGGGGGTTCTATGTAATTTTCTAGCAAAAAAATTATGATTTTTACATGTAGGAGCGAAGTGTCAGAATTGGCTTGGTTGTCAAGTGGTTAAACAGTCTCCAAGACTCCCCTAATGATTAGGTGAAATCCATAGAAGTAACATATAAATATATTGAATGTCCAAAAATTGCCTCTCAACTTCTAAAAAGCATGGCTGTGAATTCCACAAAATCTGATGACAAGTGAACCCAATGTATGTCAGGGTGGGATACGGCTTGTGCTGATGTCACCCACGCCCTTGCTGGAACCGGCACCAGCGACGTTCTTAGAGATACATGCTGTGCAAGGAATTCCAGCTAGCCCCTAGGGGCTTCTATCAATATCTCCAGCTGTGCCTGCCGGAGCATGCTCTGCAGGTACAGCAACAAACATGTTTGATGGTAGCTTCAGCAGCGTCACCTTTGATGACGGCAGTTCTGCAAGCAGACGTCCGGAGAGGACTAATAACAAAAATATATGAGGGATTGCTGACAACAGTACAGAACCATGCCTCTTTTAGATGCCGTAGCAAATGGGTGGAAGATATTGGGGAGATAGACGGAGACCAGTGGGAAAGGGCTCTTGAATCTGTTCCAGTGGTGTCCGTCTCCGCGTCTCATAAATTAACACAACTTTTTATTCTACACAGGGCCTATAGAACAGCAGAGCAACTATACAGATGGGGAAGAAGGGACACCCCCATTTGTCCAAAGTGCAAAGTACATCAAGGGGACTTCATACATTTAATATGGAGATGCCCAAAGTTGCATAGGTACTGGGAGGAAGTCTCTCAGTGTATTACCAGAGTGGCCCAGGTACCAGTTCCACTGGACCCTCTGGTATATCTGCTCGGAGCTATTGATGCTGAAAAAGATACAAAGGGAAAGTATTATATGTTAACAAGATTGTTGTATCTGGCTCGAAAGCTTATCGCGCGTTATTGGATGGCGTCTGCGGTCCTCACAGGGAAGCAATGGATTGCGTATGTCAATTCCCTATTGTGCAGAGAACATCTGGCCTATAAATGTAGAAAGGCAGTGGGTAAATTTGACGATATATGGCAACATTGGTTGGGAGATCCAAGCCTTGCACCACCAAAACTGGTGATAGATAGACTTCTTATGTAGAGAACAGAGGAAACCGGGGGGGGGGGGGTTGGGGTTAAAATTAAGGGGGGGGGAAAGGCTATAGGTACGGACATTGTTATATTATAAGAATTTATATGTATACCAAATGAATTTTATGGGATGTCGAAACGTGTGTATATATATATATATATATATATATATATATATATATATATATATATATATATGTATTACATGAGAAATGGTAAAATAAAAAGAGTTTGATAAAAGAGATACATGCTTAGATTTTTGGATGTTTGTAAGTAGAATTATTTTATTTTTTGCTCATATAAAATTTTTTGGTGGTATTACACTATCTGGAGTCTCATCTTCTCGTCCGATCTTTATAACAAAGCTAGAAGGAAGAGATGCAAGCGGAGCATGCAGGAGATGTGTAGCAGATGTCCTCTATGCTAAGGAATCTACGCAGAAAGACTTATACAGCTTCATGCCATACTAGACCACCTATAATTTGGGGTCTTCTGATTCGGTAAGAGGCTGTCTGTTTGGTGGTGGTGAAAATGTAAACTGTTCTTGACAGGAATCTTTATCCCCTGTGTATGCCCAATTTGTAAATTCACAAGTGCTGGGAATGTTTCTAGACCCTCATGCCCCGTACACACGACCGTTTTTTTCCGTTGGTTTTCCTGTCGGAAAAACTGCGATAGAGCATACACACGGTCGGAATTCCCGGCCAAAAGCTCTCATCGCTAACAGGAAAACCGCCTGTATGCTTTTCCGACGGGAAAAAAACGCACATGCTCGGAAACAATTCGACGCATGCTCTGAAGCATGGAACTTAATTTTTCTCGGCTCGTCGTAGTGTTGTTAGTCACTGCGTTCTTGATGGTTGTGTATGCAAAACCGCTTGAGCGGAATTCCATCTTAAAAACCATCCGAGTTTATTCCAACGGAAAAAACGGTCATGTGTACAGGGCATTATGCACCTCATGCCATATGACCTTCTTGTCCACAGTTAAAGCAATGCCTACATTTTTATTTTCCTTGGTTCACACATGGTTTACATCTCTGCATATTCCTGCTTTTATGTTCTGACAACCTTGCCGAACCATCTTCACACTTTCTCACTGTACTTGCCTGCATTAAAGATTGTACATTTTTTGCCATATCAACAACACGCGCAATTAATTCTACAAGAGAAGCATGAATGCCTGTGTGACATGTGTCATGGATAATTTGGACCAAGCAGTGCCACTCAGTCTGACTTGCCTCTCTGCTTCTACTCGGGCTGCTTTGGTAACTTTCTCAAGAATTTGAATTCATCAGTTCCTGAAACAGATCAGTGCTACAGTAAAACCTTGGTTTGAGAGTAACTTGGTTTGAGAGCGTTTTGCAAGACTAGCAACATTTTTTAATACATTTTGACTTGATATACAAGCGATGTCTTGATATAAGAGTAGTGTCATGTCACAACTGAGTATAAAAGAGAAGAGAGTCACCTCTAAGTGTAGCAATATGGTTACATTTAATGAAGGTAAAACATTAAAAAACGTACATGGTTAATGATAAAAACAGGCACATCTAAGTATGCAGGCATCCGGGGTAAAGCTGTCCACATAAACCATCCTACTCACCGCCATTGATGTCATCCTTTCCATGCTGTGCTTCATTTCTTATGGGGAAATTCGCTTTGATATACAAGTGCTTTGGATTACAAGCATGCTTCTGGAACGAATTATGCTCGCAATCTAAGGTTTTACTGTACTTTGATCCTGAAGGTGTAAACGTAAAAACATGTTTAGCTCTGCTGCAGAAAGGTCCTCCTTATTAATTAGCATCTCTTTAAAGGTTCCAGGTTTTATGATTTTTAGCACTATTCTGGTGATTTCTGACTGATATTTTTCCTTCACGCCTTTATCTATCTGTTTACAGTCCCAGTCTGATATTTGCCCACCATCAATTTTAAACTCCTTTCTTGGCAGGTGCACTGTTATGTCCTTTAATGTGAGCCTAACTTTTGTCAGTTGCAATGGTCTGTCCTCTCTGAGAGATGGTCCACAATCTCTCACCTCACTTATAGTAGGATTTTCATAGCCGTTTTCACTTATTAAAGACAAACCCTGTTCTTTTACCTGGAGAAGGTAGGCCATTGCATACTTCTTCTCCCTGCACGTGTTTCATGATGTACTCAAAGATCTCCAGCTCACTTAAATCTGTGGTGTGAGGAACCGCTGTACGGTCACGTTAACATAAATGTAGTCTCAGCGGTGGATCCACTGCATGGTCAGGGCTGGCGCCAGCGCAAGGCAACATTGGCACTTGCGTTACGGCGCCAGCCAGGGCGGAAAAATCAGTCGCGGCTGAGGTGCAGCTCAACCAGGCGCCACAGAGGTGGAGGCACTCAAGCGCCAGAGTGCTCCTCTCCCTCCTCCTCTCCTTGTCTGAGGCCACGCTCTCCACCTCCGCGGTATTTCCTTCTCCAAGTCCTCCCTCCTGTGTCACAATCTTCATCTTCTCCACGCGGGCGGCGCAGCTGCACACTGTCCTCTACTCTCCAGCTGCTGCCCGGGTGGGGTTTGTCCTGGGGGGGGGCTGTACTAATGGAAGGGGGTGGTTTGTGGAGGGGTCTGTACTAATGGGGCGTGGTTTGTGGGGGGTCTGTACTAATTGTGGGGGATGGCTTGTGGGGGGGTCTGTACTAATTGTGGGGGGGTCTGTACTAATTGTGGGGGATGGCTTGTGGGGGGCTCTGTACTAATTGTGGGGGATGGCTTGTGGGGGGTCTGTACTAATGGGGGATGGCTTTTGGGGGGGTCTGTACAAATGGAGGGGGTGGTTTGTCCGGGGGTCTGTACTAATGGATGGGGGGGTCTCTACTAATGGGGGATGGTTTATGGGGGGGTCTGTACTAATGGAGGCGGGAGGTTTGTCCTGAGGGGGGGTCTGTACTAATGGAGGGGGGTGGTTTGTTCTGGGGGGCAGCAGTGTGTGTGGGCTGCCGCTGCGGGCGGGATCTGAAGGACGAGTCCACGCCGCGCTTACCACACAGGCCGGACACATGCCTGCAGAGCCACCGCGACTTACAAGGCTTCAGAAACAGGTAATGGGGACCTGTTTTAAAGTTTCCTGTTGAAAAAAACACCAAATCCCTGTAATAATATATTAAGCAGCCTGTATGATGTATTATTGCTGGGATTTGTAGTGCTCTTTAACTGCTGGTATTCTGCATTGCGTTTTATATAATGTATTATTGCTGGGACTTGTAGTCCTCTGTAACTGCTGGTATTCTGCATTGGGTTTTATATAATGTATTATTGCTGGGATTTGTAGTCCTCTGTAACTGCAGGTTTTCTGCATTGCGTTTTATATAATGTATTGCTGGGATTTGTTGTTCCTCTATAACTGGTCAGTGGTAATCTGCATTGCGCAGTATAATCATTATACAAAGCAATGGAGAATACCACCAGCTATAGAGGACTACAAATCTCAGCAATAGTACATTATATACAACGCAATGCAGAATACCAGCAGTTACAGAGGACTACAAATCCCAGCAATAGTACATTATACAGTGCAATGCAGAATAACGCCATCTATGCTATCTTTCTCTGTAAAAGATAAATAAGTTAAACGATCACTTTAAGCATCATAACCATTAAAGCTTAATGGAGCACAGATATTATGTGTGGTGTGCATGTGTGCGCATCGGGGGGGGGGGGGAGCAAAATGCACCTTTGCCTTAGTTTAATAAAAAACCTTGAACCGGCCCTGCGTGTGGTCACTTTTATGGGCGGAGGGAGAGGTCGCCCTTCTGGCCATTTCCCGGTAATCTCCACCGCTTACCAGAGCCGTGGGTAGCAGCGGAAACTATCCAATCCCCAGGATGAATGGGCAGGAAGTCGAGTGAGGGCAAGACGTCAAATGTCACTTCTGCCCTCCAGTCCAGGACAATTTTTTTTTATTGCTTTTAAGTGTAAATGTAAGATCCGAGGTCTTTTTGACGTTTTTCAAGAAAAAATAAATGATTTTAACTTGTAAACAACAAGTGTCAGAAATAGGTTTGGTCCAGAAGTGGTTAATGTGAACTTGTTGGTTTTAGTCTCCTGAAGGCACACTACAAATCATTAAAGCTCCCTCTAGCTACAGCCTAGTAATAGCATTACTGGGAGGTTTATTTCTTTACATGCTACATCAGATTTGATAAATATCTAATTTTTGGAACTTTAAAATTATAACTTTTCTAATTTTCCTTGCTTAGCAGTTGAGTCAAATTATGTTTTAACCACTTAACCACCGAATGACGGCTACAGCGTGGCTCGATAATTCTGGGAGGGCATACATTGATGTCCTCCCAGAATCGCGCTCCCGCGCACCCCCTGGGGCGCGCACATGGGAATATCCGTGACCGCATCACGGATCACAGTAAATGGCCACTGAGGTCGTTTACCATGTGACGGAGCGATCACTTGTATGCAAATCGGCGTCATGTCCACTTCCTCTCTCCCCTCTCTGTACCAATCAGTACAGTGTGAGCAGAGAGGGGAGAGATTGGTTGCAACAGCGCTGTGGGCTGGATGTTTAGGTACCCACAGCGCTGCTCTTTGCCCATTTCCACATCATACATGCTCAGCCATCCCTCTGTCCAGGGCCGGCCCTACCATGGGACCCGATGGTACCATTGTACCAGGCAGCACTTTCAGGGGGGCAGCAAATTTCCTGCCTGCAAGCCATCCCATTCCACCAGCTCCACTCTCCACTCCACTGTGGGGCTAATTGCAGCCCGACCGCTCCTCCCATTCCGCTCTCCGCTCCACTGTGAGGTTAATTGCATGAATAGAACCATAACAGGTCCTTTTTATACTCCTATATACATGTATAGAGCCATGGTAGGTCCACTTTAGTTATCATGATATAAAATAATGGATGTGGGGGCATTTTGGTGGGCGTAATTTTTTTTGGGGGTGGCAGCATTTGATTCTTAGTACCAGGCAGCACAATGTCTTGGGCCGGCACTGCCTCTGTCATACTCATCCATCCATTCATGCTCAGCCCTCCCTCTGTCATACTCATCTATCCATGCTCAGCCATCCCTCTGTCATACTCATCCATCCATCCATGCTTAGCCATCCCTCTGTCATACTCATCCATCCATGCTCAGCCATCCATACTCAGCAATACTCATCCATCCATCCATGCTCAGAAATCCCTCTGTCATACTCATCCATTCACTCATGCTCAGCCATCCCTCTGTCATACTCATCCATCCATTCATGCTCAGCCATCCCTCTGTCATACTCATCCATCCATTCATGCTCAGCCCTCCCTCTGTCATACTCATCCATCCATCCATGCTCAGCCATCCCTCTGTCATACTCATCCATCCATTCATGCTCAGCCCTCCCTCTGTCATACTCATCCATCCATTCATGCTCAGCCATCCCTCTGTCATACTCATCCATCCATTCATGCTCAGCCCTCCCTCTGTCATACTCATCCATCCATCCATGCTCAGCCATCCCTCTGTCATACTCATCCATCCATTCATGCTCAGCCCTCCCTCTGTCATACTCATCCATCCATTCATGCTCAGCCATCCCTCTGTCATACTCATCCATCCATGCTTAGCCATCCCTCTGTCATACTCATCCATCCATGCTCAGCCATCCATACTCAGCAATACTCATTCATCCATCCATTCTCAGCAATCCATCTGTCATACTCATCCATCCATCCATTCATGCTCAGCCATCCCTCTGTCATACTCATCCATCCATTCATGCTCAGCCATCCCTCTGTCATACTCATCCATCCATGCTTAGCCATCCCTCTGTCATACTCATCCATCCATGCTCAGCCATCCATACTCAGCAATACTCATTCATCCATCCATTCTCAGCAATCCATCTGTCATACTCATCCATCCATCCATTCATGCTCAGCCATCCCTCTGTCATACTCATCCATCCATTCATGCTCAGCCATCCCTCTGTCATACTCATCCATCCATGCTCAGCCATCCCTAATAAGCAATATCCATCCATCCATGCTCAGCCATCCCTCTGTCATACTCATCCGTTCATCCATGCTCATTCATCCATCCATGCTCAGCCATCCCCATCCATGGCTCATCCATCCGCATTCATGTTCATCTATGCCACTACAGTGCCTCACAAAAGTGTAATTGGTAGTCAAATTATATTTGAGAAATGTATGCCCCTAGCACATCTGATGGTGCTCCCTGCATGTTGGGCCTCTGTATGTAGTCAGGCTGTAGAAAAGTTTCCCGCATGTGGCATCACCATACTCATGCGACAAGCCAGAACCGCAGGGGAACACATGAGGTGCACGGTGGGCCGATGAGAGACAGCAATAATACAGTTCATCGGTTTACTCACGGTTAGCAGAAAGCCTCCCTGGGCCGGTCGCACAGTGAAAGGGAAGACAGCACAGGATCCTCCGGGGCACGCTCTGCGATAGGGAAACGCCAGCCAAGATGGTGGTTGAGGTGCCCGTGATGACAGGGGTGTTTAGAGTGCTTGTGGCGGCTGGGTCCCTTGATGATATTTGTCGTGACGCCAGTACCGTTAATGGTGGTACAACCAGTTGTAGTAGCAATGTTAAAGAATGAGATAGACAGTGGCATAATACAACTCACAACTTTTACTGTGTCTGGTTTTGGTTGCAGTACAAACATCCAGTTAGAATACAGTCTCTGGGTAAATAGAGGAGTTCTGCTGATCCACTGCTAATAGACTTTAGGAGGCCTGGACTCAGGGTGTGGTTCAGTAATAATGCTTACTTGTGTCTGGTCCTTTTTGAATCCAGTGACATGGGTGAGGTTGCCAGAGGCTAATAAATCCTTCACCTGTATACTCAAAGGTCTTGGCTGCCGATTAATGGCTTTTATCCTTTGATTTTAGCAGTTTAAATGTGTCCCTTCTCTGGACTGACTTTCTCTCACCCTTCTCTCTCCATGCTGCTTCCTGTACACTGCTTCCTGTCCTGACCAACTGAACCACAGATAAGCCTGAGCTGGGATAGATTTCCCAGAGTGGTGCTATCCCCATCTTGTGGTGGGAAGTATGAAGCACACCTGACCAGCCTATGAACAGGGATACCACAGGTATACAATGCAAAATGACATGCAATATAGCAATGACAAAGAAGTAATACTTTTGCAGTTCCCACATGTCCTGAGTGGGACGCTGCATACCCCCATGGTAAAACGTGTGTCGACCTCGGCACACTTTTGACTCGATGTTGTGTCTTCCTGTAAGATATAAGAGAAAGGGAAAAGCATGCATGCATAGGAAATGACAATATAACCCCATTCTTGTACTTCTTGTATCTGCAAGTAAAATGGGTTAGGCAAACATATCTCAGGCAACAACGAAATGTGACAAAAGGTGACAAAAAGGGGTGTAGTTTTTCCTCTGAAGACTGGTATGTATGGCAAAACCAGAATAGTCCACGATGAGATGGAAAAAGGAAAACAAAACAAAAATAACATCTCAGGAGGCTCACAGGGTATGAGTCCGTTCCCTGGGCACAGGAAAATGTCAACAGATGAATATCACGGAGGCTCAGGTACGTGAAAGTCTATCTCCGGGTGCAGGCTTGAACGTTGCAAAACAGTAGGTATGTAGTCCTTTTGAAAAGTCCTTTAAAGGAAATAAACATAATATCCCAAGTAAGTCTTCTTCTCACTCTGGAACTTCAGACGATGTAAGGATGCACTCAACGATGAGATGACAGAGTTGGTAGTCGACTTCTCGGCTGCTGGTGCAGGTAATCTTCCAAACGGACAGGTGGTCGTCCTCTTGTAGTTCTGTCAGATCTTCTTAGCGGCTGAGTTTCTACAGGCCTTGTTTCAAGGGAACTTGGTGTCTCTTGAGCTGTAGTAGACACTTCTTGAGATAGCTCCTCTGGTTGAAGTGCGGTTGTATTGTTCTTGGCAGGCACTAAGATATTGAGCCATGGTGTAAGGAACCATTGTAAAGGATCAGAGTCTAATAATGCTTTTCCAAAAGATTGTAGTGGATTCTCTGAATCAGATGATTTTGTAGGCTCTGGTTCTATGGATTGTGTTTCCTCTTGGATAGCTTCTTCTTGAAGAGTTTCTTCTTGAGTACTTTCCTTGAGACATAACTTAAGGCGATTGCGATGTACTACACGTGATTTGTTTTCTTTAGTGATCTCGTAAGTATCAGTCTCTGGATTGAGAATAGCTGTAATGGTGTAAGGTTCTCTCTCCCATTTGCTATCTAACTTGCTGGTGCGATGGTTGTTTTTTAACCAAACATGGTCACCAATTTTGAGAGGTTCTGCTTTGGCAGATTGGTTATAATCTTTTTGTTGCTTTTCATGAGCACGTTCCATGCGATGTTGAACAATTTCTTGTGCATCAATTAGACGTCTTTGGTGCTCACTCACCCAATCAGTCTTTGGTAGAGGGTTGATTGCATCAGGCACTTGTACGCCCAAAGTATGGTCAGCAGGTAGTTTACCTTGTCGGCCAAACATGAGATAGTAAGGTGTATACCCAGTAGAACAGTGAATCGTGTTATTGTAGGTGTACATCAACTGAGGCAATAGAGTAGGCCAATCACTTCTTGTAGCAGGTGGTACTGCTCTTAACATCTCAATTAAAGTTTGGTTCATTTTCTCGCAAAGTCCATTCCCTTGAGGGTGGTAGGCTGTGGTCCTGATTTTCTGGCAATTGTGAAGTGTACACAGTTCTTTGAAGAGTTGCGACTCAAAGGCAGATCCCTGATCTGTAAGGATTCTTTCTGGGCATCCATATGGCAGTAGGAAATGTTTCCAGAAGGCATCTGCAGTTGTTCTAGCGGTCAGGTCCTTGACAGGTACGGCTACAACAAATTTGGTATAATGATCAATGATGGTCATGGCGTATGTGTAACCTGAGCGACTTGGTTCCAGCTTCACATGGTCAATCGCAACTATTTCTAGCGGTGTTTGGCTTACAATGGGATGTAAGGGTGCTTTTTGGTCATGTTTTTCATTTCTTCCAACAGCACAGGTGGAACACTCTCGACACCACTTTTCAATGTCTCCTCTCATCCCGATCCAGTAGAATCTTCTACGGATGGTGGCTTCTGTCTTCTGCACGCCAAAGTGTCCTGATTGATCATGATACATCTCAAGAATGATTCTTGCATCTCGGCGTGGTATTAAGATTTGGTATAGACAATCCGAGGTAATTGGGTCTAAAGTTCTTCTTAATAGTAGGCCCTTCTGTAGGAAGAGATGTTTTCTGTGTCTCCAAAGTTTTGACAATTCTGGATCAGCATTTCTTCTGCGAATTCTTTCAGGTGTTCTTCCGCTGGTGAAGAAATCTTGCAGTTCTCCCAACACTCTGCTTTCATTTTGCAGCTTGATCCACCTTTCTTTGTCCACTTGGGATCTTGGATCCACTTGTTGTTGAAGATTAAGGACTTTTCTTCCTTTGATGGTGATAATGTCTTGTTGGGCAAAATTTTTGTAAAAAGCTGGCATTTCTACCTCTTCCCAAACATCTTCCTGCGTAGTAGGGTCTTCTTGGGTAGGCAGACGGGATAATGCATCCGCATTTTCATTTGCTTTTCCTGTTCTGTATTTTATGGTGAAATCGTAGTTAGCTAAGCGTGAGGCCCATCTTTGTTCCAATGCTCCCAACTTGGCGGTATTCAGATGTGCTAGCGGGTTGTTATCTGTGAAGGCTACAAATGGTGTTGCGGCAAGGTAATCTTTAAATTTTTCTGTAACAGCCCACACGAGTGCTAGGAATTCCAATTTGAAGGAACTATAGTTTTGGTCGTTTCTTTCAGTACCTTTAAGAGATCTACTAGCGTAGGAAATAACTCTTTCTTTTCCTTCCTGTACCTGCGATAGGACAGCTCCCAGACCTTTCTTACTAGCATCTGTGTAAAGATGAAATGGTTGCTGGTAATCTGGATAGCCTAGGATTGGTGGTTCTGTTAACTTCTTCTTTAGGAGCTGGAAGGCAATTTCTCTTTCTGTGTTCCATTCAACTGGTATTGGAGACTTTTGGTACCTCTTAGGATGTCCTCTCAGAAGTTCTAATATTGGCCCCGCAATTTGGGCAAAGTGAGGAATAAAGCGTCTGTAGTATCCTGCGAAACTGAGAAAGCTCCTCACTTCTTTCACTGTAGTAGGAGTAGGCCAATTTCGGACTGCGGCTATCTTCTCTGGATCCGGTTTAACACCTTCAGAGCTTACAATATGCCCTAAGTATTTGACTTCTGTCTTCAGTAGATAGCACTTAGATGGTTTGACTTTGAGTCCATGTTTAATGAGGATTTGAAAAACTTCAGCCAAATGTTTCAAGTGATCTTCATACGATTTGGAGTAGATGATGACATCATCTAAGTACAACAGGACGGTTTCAAAATTTTTGTGTCCTAAAAAATGCTCCATTAATCTTTGAAAGGTTCCGGGCGCATTGCAAAGTCCAAAAGGCATGCGGTTGAACTCAAATAGGCCCATCGGGGTGGTAAATGCAGTCTTCTCACGATCTTCAGGTGCCATGTGTACTTGCCAGTATCCACTGGTTAAATCAAGGGTAGAGAAGTAGGCTGAAGATCCTAAAGCTGTCAAAGATTCCTCTATGCGTGGTAAAGGGTAAGCATCCTTGTGGGTGATTTGGTTAATTTTTCTGTAATCCACACAGAATCTGATGTTACCATCCTTCTTACGGACAAGAACTAGAGGTGCAGCCCATGGACTATGGCTGTCTCTAATGACATTGGAGTCCTTCATCTCTTGGATCATTTGCTTTACGGATTGGTACATAGTTGGTGGTATAGGCCGATATCTTTCCTTGATCGGTGGGTGTGAACCTGTAGGAATGGAGTGCTTGATAATATCCACTTCTCCATAGTCGGTGGGATGCTTACTGAAGGCAAGGTGAAGCTCCTTCACAATTTTTAGTACTCCCTCCATTTGGTTTGCTGGTGTGGAAGCATCTCCCACATGAAGTTCTTTCCACCAGGATGTGTTTACATCTTGGTCCTGGGGGTTCTGTCTCTTGGGAATTTGCTCTGTGGTAGCTGTAGCCACACTGATGACATCTTGAAAAGTGACTTGGATTAGCTGTGCAATAGGAAGGTGTTTTGATAGTGTTACGCTGCTATCACTCAAGTTTAGGAGTCGTATAGGCACTTTACCTTCAGAGACGGTTACTAGGCTCCTTGCAGCTCTCACTAGAGGATAGTCTTCCAAAACAACAGGCTCTACCAGGGCTTGGTAATCTTGACCTTGGATTCCGACTACAGCTCGGCACCACAAGAGAGTTTCGGTGTTGGGTTTGAGGATCACAGGTTGCTTATCCCGGATGCGGGCACAGCAAATTTCTCCTTTTTCGTTGGTGAATCTCTGTTGCGCATTTAGTACACGGATGGTTTGTTGGATCACCTTCTTAGAATCAGGAGGGGCAGTAGGCACTAACTGGTGCAAGGCTTCTAGCATCTCAACATAACAGTTCCTGAGGACATTCATTCCTAGGACTATTGGAGGGTTAGGGTTATTGTCTCTGACTTGTACCACAATAAGGCCTTGTCGAGGTAGTGTAGTTCCTCCTACTTGAATGGTAGGTTCCCAATAACCATGGACTGGTATGGGTTTGCCGTTACTGGCTATGAGACTCAGCCAGGATTCTGGAGGCTGGGTAAGCTGATTTTGATCCCAGTATTTTTCAAAGGCTGCTTGTTGGATGGTGGTGACTTGGGATCCGGTGTCAACTAGGGCAACAAAAGGAACTCCATTTATTTGAAGTGCCACTTCAGGACGGGATCCAACGTATCTTGGCATCCAGTGGGGATCTTCTGGACCTATTGGTTTACCTCCCGAGGGGTGGTCCTTGGCCTCGGGGGTTTCCCGTTTAACTGCCAGCAGGTTGCTTCTGTATGGCCTGGTTTGTGACAGTACGTGCAGATAGGCCGCTTAGGGGTACTAGTGTGGTCAGGGGGGCGTCCGCCAGAATTTCTGGAATAAGTCTCTCTAGAATTAGAGGGGAAGAGTCTTCTGGACACAGGTTTCTCATCCTCTAGCATTAATGGTTTCTCCCATTGTTCCAATTTTTGGTGGACTTTCTCCAGACTTTTAGTCAGAAAACGGACTTGCTCCGTCAAGGCAGCAACTGCGTCAGGAACTGGAGCTTGGGTTGCCTGACTGACTATAGGTAAAGACTTTACAGGGGTAACCAGCTGTGATACAGGCACGTCAACAGATCTAACAGGTTCTGTTGGTGGGCTTTTTCCCAGGATGCTGATAGCTAGTTCTTTAAAATCTAAGAAGGTAGCGCTTGGATGTTGGGCGGCTAACATTCTTAGTTGGCTCTTTAGATTGTCTGTATGGACGCCTTCAATAAATTGTTCTTTCAGGGTTTTGTCCTGATTTTCTGCCTCACGGGGGTCTACTTGGACAACAGCTCTAAGGGCTTCCTGCAAAGATAATGCAAAGTCTCTGAGTGACTCACCAGATTGCTGTCTCTTGCTGAAGAACCTCATCTTGACCTCTGACACGGTACTGGGTTCAAAGGTGGTGTAGAGACGTTGAAAAATCTGCTCCATGGTCTTTCTCTCTGAGCTCGGCCAAGATTTCACTTCTCTGAGCGCAGCTCCTTCCAATTGCGCAAGAAGAATCTCCATCTGTTGCTCTGAGGATACAGGGTACAATCTGAACATAGCCAGAATTTTTTCTTTAAAGTCCCCTAAAGTATGAATTTCCCCAGAATATCGTGGGAACCAGGGGGCCCCAAAATAATAAGGCATGGTTAAAGGCATTAAACTTGGTGCTGCAGCAGTTGGTATTGCATTGGGACCGACTGCGGCTGATGCAGGGGGTCCTCTGAGGTCGGGCTGCACGTCATTTCCTTGCACAGACATGGTAACAGCAGGTGAGTTCTAGTTAGGTAAGTCAAATGCGTTTTTAGACACTTTTTGTGCGGTGTTGCTATGGGCAACCGCTGTCTTGCGGGTGTATGGCCCTTTAAGAATTTAATGCCAGCTGAATACAATGCTGCAGCAATGTTGATTTTGGGTCTCTGGCAGAGTTTCAGGTATCTGTGCCCTTATAGTTAGTAGAGGCAACTGACAGGTTGCGATTACTGCTCGGACGGCAAGCAATGCGATTATTTTCTCTCCTTTTGCTCGCATGCAAAGTCTCGCGACTTCTGGGGCGTGCGTTTGTCACACTTTCCTCCCAGGATTGACACAGCAAAGGTAAGGCGGGCTGGCCAGACAATTTTGCATAAATAGGTGGCACCAAACTTTCCCGCTCTTCAGGGGGTGTCACTAACCTATCCACAGTGATGGCGCAGGAATTTTTGGACAAGAAGGTCTCTGGCAGCCATTTTAAGTGAATGGAAATAGTCAATTCAAATACTGCATGCAGTTTTGTTAACACACAAATTGGATGCTGCGATTTTTATGCTGATAACTGGGATAACGCTTCCATGCAATTTTTAAACAGTTTAAACAGTTCTGTGGCCCCACACAGCATGCAATAAGTAAACAGTCTCTCAATAAAGCAAAGGGGCTTATTCTGATGCAACAGTCTTTTAGATAGGGCGCAGGGGTAATTATCCTGTTCGTGACGCCAATTTTTCTTATGCGACAAGCCAGAACCGCAGGGGAACACATGAGGTGCACGGTGGGCCGATGAGAGACAGCAATAATACAGTTCATCGGTTTACTCACGGTTAGCAGAAAGCCTCCCTGGGCCGGTCGCACAGTGAAAGGGAAGACAGCACAGGATCCTCCGGGGCACGCTCTGCGATAGGGAAACGCCAGCCAAGATGGTGGTTGAGGTGCCCGTGATGACAGGGGTGTTTAGAGTGCTTGTGGCGGCTGGGTCCCTTGATGATATTTGTCGTGACGCCAGTACCGTTAATGGTGGTACAACCAGTTGTAGTAGCAATGTTAAAGAATGAGATAGACAGTGGCATAATACAACTCACAACTTTTACTGTGTCTGGTTTTGGTTGCAGTACAAACATCCAGTTAGAATACAGTCTCTGGATAAATAGAGGAGTTCTGCTGATCCACTGCTAATAGACTTTAGGAGGCCTGGACTCAGGGTGTGGTTCAGTAATAATGCTTACTTGTGTCTGGTCCTTTTTGAATCCAGTGACATGGGTGAGGTTGCCAGAGGCTAATAAATCCTTCACCTGTATACTCAAAGGTCTTGGCTGCCGATTAATGGCTTTTATCCTTTGATTTTAGCAGTTTAAATGTGTCCCTTCTCTGGACTGACTTTCTCTCACCCTTCTCTCTCCATGCTGCTTCCTGTACACTGCTTCCTGTCCTGACCAACTGAACCACAGATAAGCCTGAGCTGGGATAGATTTCCCAGAGTGGTGCTATCCCCATCTTGTGGTGGGAAGTATGAAGCACACCTGACCAGCCTATGAACAGGGATACCACAGGTATACAATGCAAAATGACATGCAATATAGCAATGACAAAGAAGTAATACTTTTGCAGTTCCCACATGTCCTGAGTGGGACGCTGCACTCAGGAGGAGTAGGAGAATCTATTTCCTGGTGTAATTTTGGGTATGTACATGCTATGTGTTAGAAATATTGTATAAATGAACAACTTTGTGTAAAAGAAATGTGTTTTAATTTTCCTTCCACATTTTTCAAAAACGTGTAGAAAAAAAATGACGACATGTTCAAAAGACTCATTATGCCTCATAGATTATACGTTGGGGTGTTTTCTTTCCAAAATGGGGTAATTTTTGGGGCGTTTACATTGACCTGGTGCTCCAGGGCCTTAAAAAATGCAAGAGGTAGTCAAGAAATTAGGGCCCAGATTCACAGAGAGCGGGCGCATATTACGCCGCCGAAGCGCAAATAATATACGCTACGCCGATGCAGCGCAGAGAGGCAAGCATGCAATTCACAAAGCCAGTGCTGCCAAAACTGCGCTGGGTTTCGAAGGCATAAGTCGGCGTAGGTGGAAGTGGGCGTGAGCCATGCAAATGAGGTGTGGCCCCATGCAAATGATGGGCCGAGCGCCACACAGATACGTATCACCAACTGCGCATGCGCAGAGACGAGGACCCATCCCTCTGCGCATGCTCATAACCACGTCGGAACAACTGCCTAAAATACGCCGGATCACTGCCTACGGTGTGAACGTAACCTACGCCCAGCCACACACACGTCCAACGTAAACTCCGTAAAATACGCCGGCTTGTGTCCCCTGGTGCAGACCTTTGCATGTCTGCTGCTGGGTTACACCTCCTTTATGGGGCTTAACTTTACGCCGGACGGACAACTTACACGCACATCGCGTAGCTTGCGTCGGGTGCACTTACATTTGTGAATCGCCATATATGACGGCGCACATTTGCACTTACGCGGCGTATCTTGAGATACGTCAGCGCAAGTGCTTTGTGAATCCAGGCCTAGATGTGTAATTTATGCTCCTAGAACAACTGATGGTGCTCCCTGCATGTTGGGCCTCTATATGTGGTCACGCTGTGTAAAAGTCTCACACATGTGGTATCACCATACTCAGGAGGAGTAGCAGGATGTGTTTTGGGGTGTAATTTGTGGTATGCATATGCTGTGTGGCAGAAGTAACCGGCTAATATGACAATTTTGTGGAAAAAAATAAAATAAAATAAATCTTTATTTTGCAAAGAATTTGGGGAAAAAATTACAACTTAAAAAAACTCACCATTTAGGTCATTTAGGGGGTATTTGTACTTTCCTGGCTTGTTAGGGACTCAAGAAATGAGATAGACCGTCAGGTGTGATCAATTTTCACCATATGGCAGATTGGCACAATAGCTACTCTATAACTTTCACCAGGACCAAAAAATATACACCAATTTGGGTTATTTTTACCAAGTATGTGTAGCAGTATAAATTTCGGCCAAAATTTATGAAGGAAAATTACCAATTTGCAAAACTTTATAACAGAAACAAAGAAAACTGGATTTTCAGTTTTTTTTTCCTTTTTATAGCGCCAAAAATAAAAAACCCAGAAGTGATTAAATACCACCAAAAGAAAGCTCTATTTGTGTGAAAAAAGGACAAAAATTGAATATGGGTACAATGTTGTATGACTGAGTAATTGTCATTCAAAATGTGAGAGCACTGAAAGCTGAAAATTGGTCTGGTTAGGAAGGGGGTTTAAGTGCCCAGTGGTCAAGGGGATTTAAATAAACCGATACAAAACCTTAAAATCATATTTTCTATTATATTTATTTTAGGAATATTATCTAAATCTTACCATAATACTTGTAAAAAAAGGTCATTATTAATGTTGTAAACACCCCAGCTTATGATAACATGTTGACAGGAAAAATTGTTAGCACACCAATTATATGAACCATTCTAGCCTGCTAAATAAAAGCAGCTAATTAGATTTGATCAGTATGACTTCAGCACTCTGCTTCCTGGAATTTTCTATAGTAACAGGACTGCACAGATCATGAACAAGGGAAGAAATAACAAGCTACGTTTTTACTGAAATAGCTCAGACGCCAAATTATAAATTACTTAAATATTCCTTATGTCCAACATGTGTGTTCCTGCTTTAATAGCCATGTGTGTTTGTTTTATTTAACTGAATTATGCTTTAATTATATTAAATGTACATATGACAGCAGAAGACATTATTAGAGCAGTGTCAAGCTCATAAAGGCAGAGATAAAGTAAACAGATGGCATGCTATATTCAGATTACCAGAATTTTTGAGCTCTATTCTTCACCAGATGAATATGAACCACAGCAATTAGATCAAGCAGTTAAAAGTCAGTATAGCCGCTTTGGAATGTAAAAATAGGAATATCAGCTCAGCTTTTTTGTTGTATGCCTTGGGAGCAACAAATCCAAAAGTTGCTGATATACAAATTTAAATCAGCACCCATAGTTTGGAACCTGCCCACACACCAGCCCATCTTCATTGTCTCACTGTTGAAATATCACTGTGACTGGCTGCCCTATTGGCCAGTAGTAAGGAACAAAAGGGCTAGTGCCAGGCTATCAATCACAATGCCATTTAAGTACCCAGATGTGCCTGATTACATACCACGTCAGAACAAAAGAATGTCACCAGCATACCAAGGATCTCCGAAATGGGTCTTAAGCTTTAATCAGCGATCACATTGTTACAGCAGATTGTAATGCTTTTGAGCCACGCAGGCCTGCATTCATCAGGCATTATGAAGGTGATCACATGCCTGATGAAGGGGTCCTGCATGGCTCAGAAATGTTGCAATCTGCTGCAACGATGTGATCGCTGATTAAAGCTTAGGAGCAATTTAGGAGATCCTTGGTGTGCTGCTGACATTCTTTTGCTCTGACTTGACAAGGTTTCAGCCGGTGGTCGCTTCAGCACCCACATATAGGCACAGCCATTTCTACAGGAACCTGTGCATGGGGAATAGTGTGTTGGATGATTACATACCATGGACACCTAACTTTCAGATAAGTTCAGCTACTGTCTAGTACAGTGGTTCACAGCCACCAAGTTGTAGCCATGACTTCCCTTCTCGGTGATGTGGTGGCCTTTTTTTGGGGCATCAGATTGGCCCGGGGGGGGGGGGGGTCTGTGTCAGTTTCCTTCCCGGGACATTGTACTGTCCTGGAATGAATGTGCACGGGACAGACCTGCAAAATGCGGGACTGTCCCGGGCGAAACTGGGACACGTGGTCATCCTATAGCCATATGGTAGAGAAGCGTTAATTATGCTCGTGCATGGGGTCTGCGCTGGTTCCTAAAGGGACCAGCCCTGTCACTAGGAGATGGATAGCAGAGTCTATCTGAACTGGTGGAACAGGACACTGCAATGTGGTGTCTCCTTCAAAATGTCACATCCTGAGCAGGTATAATTATTGTGGGGCCGGGAGGCATTTATACATCTTCAGGTTATGATACAGAGACACCGAGGCTTGCTTCTAAGTTGGGGTATTGCCATAATGTTGATGCCCCATGAACGCGGCCCGTCTGTTCCCGGGCATTGGGTCGGCCACGCCCACAAACACATCATGTAACCCTTTCACAGCAGGTGCAGCCTACATAGTCCTCATGCGCTGCAAGCTTATTAAAACAATTTGAAAGTGGCCCATTCTATTTTTTTACTTTCCTCTTGCAAGCCACCTTGCTACATACAGTTCACTGCAGGAAGACTGGGGCAATTCTAGTAATCACATCAGCCCAGAAGAAATTGGAGATTATCTCATGAATCTCTTAGCCCTATGATTCGCTGGGTAAAGGAAGCGCTCCTAACATTCCTTGAACAGTGGATGTGTAAAAAAGGGATTTGGCTAATTGTGGCTGTTTCAGGTACAATTAGGATTTATCTGGCCAGCAGTCATGCGGTTGCTGGCAGAGGACTAGCTGCAATAAATATGGTGTGAATAATAAAACCCTCAACTGTGTGATAATAATACATGGCGGGCAGACGTAGAAGGGTTAAAAGTAAATAGAAAGCATTTGCTTGATTAGCCCTAACCTATGCACTTGCTTAGCGCCTTGTTATTATAGAAATGTCTTAATAATCCTATGTGCTTCATTATAAATGTGAAATGACGTTAATCCTTGGACAGTGTAGGTAGTGACAGAAATGTCCTTGCTATGTTTTTTTCATGGATGACTCATCTTGTATCTATGGCAGCACTATCAGTATAAGAAATGAAGGAGGGAATGTGATATTTTTATCTTGGTCAATTGAATAAGGTTGAGTATTAAACATTTCTGCTGCTTGCAATTGACGTTATATGTCCTTCTTAAAAAATACAATAATGTGGTTTTTAGAATGATGATCCCCTATAAATTTGCTTATTTTTCTCAGGAGCAATGTGGGATTTAAAGCATAGCTAAACCAACAAACTAAATTGTATGTATTGCAGCTTATCAGCCTTTAGATATGATGTCTGCATTTGTTTTCATTTTACAGGCTCTCCTCTCTTTATTTTCACCTAGTGATGCTGCAAAAAATGCAATTGTATCAATGGGATCAGCAAGGTTTGCCACACGGACTGGGCCTTATAACATGTCTGCCTTTGTTCATCTACATCAGGGTCTCCAAACTGCAACCCGAGGGCCAGATGTGGCCCTTTGCTAGCTGGTATTGGGCCCTTGGGGCACTATTCCTCCCACTGACATCAACAATGGGGCAATATTTCTCACCAATACGAATGATGGGATATTATTCCTCTTACTATTAGGGGCACTACTCCTCCTACTGACCACCAACCCTGAGGCCATATTTATTCTCACTGATGCTGGGCCCAGGGCATGTTCTCCCCCGCTGGCCACAACTAGGCCCTCTTAAAGACTGAAAGACAACAAACTGGCCCCTTGTTTAAAAAGTTTGGAGACTCCTGATTACATACTACATTATATGGTTGATTGATGGGACTAGTAGTGTACACAAAAAAATATATGGTTCTTCATGCTTTTCAGCTTACAGGAAGTGACAAGGACACTGCATTCTGGCAAGTCATTAACCCATTGCACAAGGCATGTACATATAACATGTTTGTTATAAAAATAAATAAATATAGAATATTCTCAAAAAGAGAGTGATTGCTATCCTAAAAGGAACCATTTATGACGTGTTCATTGTGCCTAATCAGTACCCTGAACAATTTACCTTTTACCTTAAAATTCCTCCTAAAAAATACAGTGCAATTTTGGCATGTGAGTGTGCCCAAGCACTCTTTTGCCTACAACCTCAGTGCGGTATATCTGCAATGTGAGCTAGTCTCAGATTGGATTTGGAGTGAGATTTATTGATTTCACAATTTTTTGCTGGACAGGAACCTTTATCTGAGGACCAACGCTGCATGCATCTCCATGCTTCTGCTTTCTCCATTCTGTGGAACTGTGTTTCTCCCCTGCAGCTTTAATATTAACCCACCAATTATCAGATCATCATTCATCAGGGGGACAGCTCAGATATGAGCAAGCAAAGTCCTGCGTCCAGGGCCATCTTTAAGGCAGGGCAAAAGGGGAAGCTGCCCTAGGCCCCATCATTGTTGTGGGGCCCAAAGCAGCTGCCTCATACTTGCCAACTATCCCAGTTTAAATTCCCTTGTCCTTTGAAGTTTTTGTCCTGTGCTGTGTCCCGATATCTCAGTGTGAAGTTCTGCTACTAAAGCTGCCCAGCTCTGCCCTATTGCCATGAAAGGATAACTCATCTGCAGACCCTGTGTTTACATGTAAATAACCTGAATTGATATGAAAAAAGCGCCGGCTGCATTACATAGTTACATAGTAGACAAGGTTGAAAAAAGACACATCAAGTCCAACCTATGTGTGTAATTTTATGCTAGTATTACATTGTATATCCCTGTATTTTGTGGTCATTCAGGTGCTTATCTAATAGTTTTTTGAAATTATCTATGCTCCCTGCTAAAACAACTGCCTTACCGCTCTTACAGTAAAGAACTATCTACGCAATTTAAGGTTAAACCGCTTCTCTTCTAATTTTAGTAAATGACCACGTGTCTTTAATAAATTCCCTTTCATGGGAAAAGTTTTATTCCTATTGTGGGGTCACCAGTACATTATTTGTAAATTGAAATTATATCCCCTCTCAAGCGTCTCTTCTCCAGAGAGAACAAGTTCAGTGCCTGTAACCTTTCCTCATATCTAATGTCCTCTAGACCCTTTATTAGTTTTGTTGCCCTTCTCTGGACTCTATCCAGTTCCAGCACATCCTTCCTGACGGCTGGTGCCCAGAACTGGATGGCATACTCCAGGTGTGGCCGGACCAGAGTCTTGTAGAGTGGGAGAATTATTGTTTTATCTCTGGAGTTAATCCCCCTTTTAATGCATGCCAATATTCTGCTTTGTTAGCAGCAGCAAGCCATTTCTGAACCCATCTACTAGGACCCCCAGGTCCTTTTCCATCCTAGATTCCCCCAGAGGGTCTCCCCCAGTGAGTAGATTGAATTCATATTTTTGCCACCTAAATGCATTATTTTACCCTTTTCTACAATAAACCTCATTTGCCATGTAGTCGCCCATCTCATTAATTTGTTTAGATCTTCTTGCAAGGTTTCCACATCCTGCGGAGAAGTTATGCTTAGCTTAGTATTGTCCGCAAATCCAGAGATTGAGCTGTTTATCCCATCCTGACATCCATTTAAATAGCGGCAGCAGTACTATGTAAATAGTGGTGGACCAGCTGCATTCATGTGTAAATAGAGGGGGCATTTATATGTATATCATGCCCCCCTGAAATCGTTCACCATCATATCTGCTGAATGCTGCCCACTGGGGAGGTAAAGAGGCATACTTGAAAGTCCTGCTTTCACCTATGGTCATTAAGCCTAACATCAGCCTGTTCTGCAAAGTAAGCAAATTGGAGGTGGAACAACATGATGCCATAGCACTCTGAATTTTGGTGCATGTGAATACATACAGTACATCTCAGCAGATGCAGGAGGGTGTCATTAAAAATTAATGGCACTGCTGTGTATCTGCTAAAGGGCAGCATGTTTCTGTGGTGTCAGGAAAGCGATTTTGCATGCATTCCCAACACACACAAATATGAACACAGGCTAAATGTCTCAGTTACATTGGTGGTCAGTGTAAATCTTCTCATTACATTGGGGCTTGGTGTACAATCCTTCCATTCACACTAGTGGCCAGACTAGGCCCCCCTTACATTGGTGGTCAGTGTAAATCCCTCCTTACATTGGTTGTTACTGTGAATTCTCATATTACATTAGTGGTCAGTGTAAATCCCCATTATATTAGTGGTCAATGTAAATCCACATTACATTGGTGGCCAGTGTAGAAACGCCTATTTATATTAGGTAATCAGGGAAAAAATCCAAACTTGCATTCGTGGTCTGTTTCGAATCCTGACTTATATTGGTGGTCCATGTAGAAGCCCCCTTTAAATTGTTGATGAGTTTAAATCTCCCGTTACATTGGTGGCCAGTGTAGAAATACCCCTGTATTGGTTGTTGATGTAAAATCCCCCTTTACATTGGTGATTAGTGTACATTTCCTTTTACATTGGTGGTAAGTGCAGAATTGCCCTTACACTGGTGGTCAGTGTAAATCCCCCTTTATAATGGTGGTCAGTGTAAATCCCTCCTAACATTGGTGATCAGTGTAAATCCCCAAAACATTGGTGGTCAGTGTAGAAGTGTCACATTACATTGGTGATCAGTATAAATCTCCCTGACAATGGTTGTCAGTGTAAATTCCCCCTTGGTGTAAATGCTCCTATTACATTGGCGCCAGTGTAGAAATCACTCTTTATATTGGTTGGTGGCATAAAATACCCATCACATGGTGGTCAGTGAAAATTCCCCCTCACATTGGTGGTTAGTGTAAACCCCCCCTCACACTGGGGGTAATTGTAAATTCCCCATTACATTGGTGGTCAGTATAGAATTTCCCACTATATACTTGCCAAAGATTTCCAGCTTTGTCTACATGATTCAGAATTTGCCACAGTGTACTGCCTCCTAACTAATCCCATCATCCCACCACTGCTTTAAAAAGAATAAATCTGCGCCAATTACAGTCCTGATAAAAAGTTTAAGACCACTTGAAAAATGGCAAAAAGTCATATTTTAAATTGTTTGATCTTAACAAGGTTCCAAGTAGAGCTTCAACATGCAACAAGAAGAAATGAGAGTGAGACAAAAAATGTTTTGAGCATTCAATTTAATGAAAACAACAAATAAACTGAAACAGGCTGTTTTACACCTCCAAAAAAAAAACTATACCCCCCCAAAACAGAAATCCAACTTCCAAACATGAACTCAGTAATGAGTAGCTCTGCCGTTATTGTTGATCACTTCAAAAATTTGTTTCGGCATGCTTGATGCAAGTGTTTCCATGAGGTGAGTGGGAACATTTCTCCAAGTGGTGAAGACAGCCACACGAAGGCCATCTACTGTCTGGAACTGTTGTCCATTTTTGTAAACTTCCCTTGCCATCCATCCCCAAAGGTTCTCAATTGGATTTAGATCAGGGGAACACGCAGGATGGGCCAAAAGAGTGATGTTATTCTCCTGGAAGAAGTCCCTTGTCCTGCGGGCATTGTGTACTGTAGCGTTGTCCTGTTGAAAAACCCAGTCGTTACCACACAGACGAGGGCCCTCAGTCATGAGGAATGCTCTCTGCAACATCTGGACATAGCCAGCGGCAGTTTGACGCCCCTGAACTTCCTGAAGCTCCATTGTTCCACTGAACGAAAAAGCACCCCAGACCATTATGGCGCCCCCTCCACTGTGGCACGTAGAAAACATCTCTGGTGGGATCTGCTTGTCATGCCAGTAACGTTGGAAACCATCAGAACCATCAAGGTTAAAGTTTTTCTCATCAGAAAATAAAACTTTCTTCCACCTTTGAATGTCCCATGTTTGGTGCTCTCTTGCAAAGTCCAAACGAGCAGTTCTGTGGCAATCATGGTGACGAGGTTTTTGAAGAAGTTTTTTGTTTTTGAAGCCCTTCAGTCTCAGATGCCGTCTGATGGTTATGGGGCTGCAGTCAGCACCAGTAATGGCCTTAATTTGGGTCGAGGATCGTCCAGTGTCTTGACCGACAGCCAATCGGATCCTTCAGGCTCAGTGCTGGTGAAATTTGTTTGGGTCTTCCACTTGACTTTTTTGTTCCATAACCCTCAGGATCATTTAAGAAATTCCAAATGACTGTCTTACTGCGTCCCACCTCAGCAGCGATGGCGCGCTGTGAGAGACCCTGCTTATGCAGTTCAGCAACCCGACCACGTTCAAAAAGGGAGAGTTTTTTTGCCTTTGCCATCACAACGTGTGACTACCTGACAGAAAATGACAATCAATCCACATCTTTGCACAGATTTGGCCTTTGAAAGGCATGTGGTCCTAAACTTTTGATCAGCTGAAAAACAGCCTGTTTCAGTTTAATCGTTATTTTAAATTTATTGAATGCTCAAAAAATGTTTTGTCTCACTCTCATTTCTTCTTGTTGCATGTTGAAGCTCTACTTGGAACCTTGTTAAGATCCAACAATGTAAAATATGATTTTTTGCCATTTTTAAAGTGGTCTTAAACTTTTGATCAGGACTGTATCTAAAAGTGATTAATTCAATTAAATTATTAAGCTGCTCCTCTAATAGTAAAAAATAGAATTCTTACTACGAAGTGATATGTGAAAAAGGAGGGCTCTAGAAAGTGATTATAAGAAACACTCATAAATATTAAATATACTAAAGTGATAAAAATACAAATCATAAAATTACCAGTGATATACAAATAGTGGTAATAAATCTTTAAAATAAATCACCAAAAAGTATTGCACACATAATATAAGTCCATAAAGAAAGTGTTTGACGCTTTCTAAGGAAAAATATACAAAGCAAAAAATATATAAAAAATTGTCCCAATTGAAAAAAAAAACAAATAATGTGATTCATTTCCAAAATCCATCCACCAACAAAAAACAAAATCTTGCTGTAAAAGGATTGTTGTCCAGACAGTGCAAACTTGTTCCTTCACCATACGCAAGGATAAGACACCCAAAGTGCACAGAAGGGGAATGTGCTTACCAGACTCAATGGATCTTTTTGATTAGAAAAAGATCTCATGCGCTTAGCAGGAGCATGCCTGCACACTTGGCCATAAACGGGAGATGTGGGTATTGGCTCAAGACCTCCATTGCAGAGATGGAACATGGAATGAAAAATCCAAAACTTCCATAGTGCAAACCATTAAATAAAATAATAAAACGACAGAACAAAAATGGCCATATGGCCGCTTACATTAAAAGGTGCCCAACCCAGCACTGGTGCTGCAGACTCGTAAGGAAAAGCACTTGTGGTTCCTCCACTTCCTCGACGGCGTGCGTTCCACCAGTTGGAAGCTCAAGACAGATTTTTGGATGTGACGTAGAGAGTACACGTGACCAGGCTGCGCCGCGACGTACGTTTCGTAAAAATAACGTCTTCAAGCAGGCACATTATTTGTTTGTTTTTCAATTGGGACAATTTTTTATATATTTTTTTTGCTTTGTATATTTTTCCTTAGAAAGAGTCAAACACTTTCTTTATGGACTTATATTATGTGTGCAATACTTTTTGGTGATTTATTTAAAGATTTATTACCACTAATTGTATATCACTGGTTTATCCACTTGGGAGAATTTTATGATTTGTATTTTTCTCACTTTAGTATATTTAATATCTTTGAGTGTTTCTTATAATCACTTTCTAGCGCCCTCCTTTTTCACATATCCCACCACTTCTAATGATCCCATCAACCCCTCAGCATTGCCACTGATCACCCCCCTCCCCCAGAATTGCCACTGATCCCAGGAGCCCTACGATCCCTAGAAGTTTTCTGTCTATTGATGGGTCCCCTTACCTCCTCAGTCCGTGGTGTGCAGGCAGCGAGGAGATTATGTGTTATAACCTTTAGTAACCATTCAGTGAGCAGTAATAACGTGCACTAACCTCTTGCAACCAATCATTGAGTGGTAAGGATATGCAGTAACCTCTAGCAACCAATAAGTGAGCAGTAATAATGTGCACTAACCTCTAGAAATCAATTAGTGAGTGGTAACGATGTCCAGTAGCCTCTAGCAACCAATCAGTGAGCAGTATTGATGTGCAGTAATCTCTAGCAATCAATCAACCAAGCAGAAGTCATGTGCTGTAACCTCTATCAAATAATCAGTGAGTCATAATGTGTGCTGTAACCTCTAGCAGCCAGTTAGTGTGCAGTAATGATACACTGCAACTTCTGGCCACCAATCGCAATCACTGCCTGATACAATTCATGAAACTGGTTTTAAATCTAACTGCGGTACCTTTGGCAGTGGATTTGCATTGCTGGGATGCCGATCTTGACACCAGGATTGCATTTCTTCTTCTCTGCACTGGGACTGCCACTATCCATCTCCACGCAGCCATTGATGTTCACTGCGCTGACAGGCTGTCAGGTGGTTACTCTACACATCTCTGCAGACATTCAAGAGCCTGTGCAAGAACTCTTTGTTCCTAGGAGATTGTGCTATCAACAGGATTGGTGAGCAAACAGATGCCCAACCTATTTCCATCATCCCTCTAGAGCCGCTGCATGCTGACAACTTCTTCCTTTTTAAAAATGGAGGTTTACCCAAAAAATCTATTTTTAACATTAGATTGAGGCTAATTAAGGGGAGCAGAAAAGGGTATTTTTTTTTTAAATCAATGCCGTAGTTACCGTTTTCAAGATAGATGTTCTCCCGCCGCTTCCGGGTATGGGCTGCGGGACTGGGCGTCTCTATTTGATTGACAGCCTTCCGACCGTCGCATACAGCGTGTCACGAGTTTCCGAAAGTAGCTGAACGTTGGTGCGCAGGCGCCGTATAGAGCCGCACCGACGTTCGGCTTCTTTCGGCAACTGGTGACGCGCTGTATGCGACCGTTGGAAGGCTGTCAATCAAATAGGAACGCCCAGTCCCGAAGATCATACCCGGAAGCGTCAGGAGAACAACTATCTCGAAAACGGTAAGTACGGCATTGTTTTTAAAAAAAATACCCGTTTCTGCTCCCCTTAATTAGCCTCAATCTAATGCTAAAACATTTTTTTCGGGTGAACTCCCGCTTTAAGGCGGTGGCCAGGGGAAGCTGACAAGCTTACAATCCTTCTATTCCCCCTCTTACTGCCAGTGTTGCATTTAAATGGTTGAAGGTTACTTTAAAAACAGTTGAGCTCCAAAGTTTGCATACCCTGGCAGAAATTGAGAAATTTGGGCATTAATATTAAAATTATGACTGATCAAGCCAAAAAACTGTCTTTTATTTTAGAATAGTGATCACATGAAGCCATTTATTATCACATAGTTTTTGATAACAGAAATCACCCAAATGGCCCTGATAAAAAGTTTACATACCTTGGAATGTTTGGCCTTGGTACAGACACAGAAGGTGGCACACACAGGTTAAAATGGCAATTAAAGGTTAATTTCTCACGTTTGTGGCTTTTTAAATCAAATTGGTGAAAAGTATATAAAAAGATACCCAGAGCCTTGAATATGCCAGTCAGTATTGTTTAATCCCTTATTAACCACTTCCCTACCGGCCCATAGTAAAATGACGTCCACAAAGAACCTCTGCCGTTCAGAGTGGACGTCATATGACGTCCTGGGCTTTGTGGGGGGGATATCTGAATGATGCCTGCAGCTAGAGGCATCATTCAGATATCCTTCTCTTGTGCCGGCGATTCTTCACAACGTAAGAACGATTATAACGGCGGTTCCGCCGCTAGATCGTTCTTACAGGCGGCGGGAGGGGACATCCCCCCCCCTCCCGCCGCCATCCGGTGCTTCTCCGGGCTCTCCCGTGCCATCGGGGGCCCGGAGAACGAATCGTCCGGCGCTCGCAGGAAGCATAGAGATGACTGGTGACCAGATGGTCACCAGTCATCTCTATGACCGTCGGAGGACCCGGGCGCGATGTGATGACGTCACGCCCGGCTCCCCGTAAGTAAACAAAGCCGCGATTGCGGCTGCTAAGCAACAGCAAGCATGAGATCGGTGAATTTTTTTTCACCGATTTCATGCTTTCCAGCCTGGAGGAGAGATGTGGGGTCTTATTGACCCCGCATCTCTCCATAAAGAGTACCTGTCACACACATTCCTATTACAAGGGATTTTTACATTCCTTGTAATAGGAATAAAAGTGATCAAAAAAAAAAAAAAAAATTAAAAAAAAAGTGTAAAGAAATAAATATATATAAAAAAAAAAAAGAAATAAAATGTATTTTTTTAACGCCCCTGTCCCCGGTAGCTTGCGCGCAGAAGCGAACGCACACGCAAGTCCCGCCGACATATGTAAACGCCGTTTAAACCACATATGTGAGGTATCGCCGCGTGCGTTAGAGTGCCAGCAACAATTCTAGCACTAGATCTCCTCTGTAAATCTAAACTGGTAATCTGTAAAAATTTTCAAATCGTTGCCTATGGAGATTTTTAAGTACCGAAGTTTGGCGCCATTCCATGAGTGTGCGCAATTTTAAAGCGGTACATGTTAGGTATCTATTTACTCGGTGTAACATCATATTTCCTATTTTACAAAAAAATTGGGCTAACTTTACTGTTTTTTTATTTTTTTAATTCATGAAACAATTTTTTTCCAAAAAAAAGGCGTTTGAAAAATTATTGCGCAAATACCGTGCAAGATAAAAGGTTTCAATGACCGTCGTTTTATTCCCTAGGGTGTCTGCTAAAAAAAACATATATAATGTTTGGGGGTTCTGCGTAATTTTCTAGCAAAAAAATTATGATTTGTACATGTAGGAGAGAAGTGCCAGAATAGGCCTGGTATGGAAGTGTGTATAACTGCCCTGTATGGAAGAGGTTAAGAAGTGGAAAATTCAGGGCTCTTGATACCAAGCCAAGGTCAGGGACACCAAGAAAGATTGCAGCCACAACTGACAGAATAATTGCCCAGGATACAAAGAAAAGCCCACAGGTAACCTCAGGAGAAATACAGGCTGCTCTCCAAAAAGAAGGTGTGGTTGTTTTTAACCACTTAAGGACCGCCTCCTGCACATATACGCCGGCAGAATGTCACGGCTGGGCACAAGCACATACCAGTACGTCCTCTTTAAGTGCCCAGTCGTATGTCGTGGGCGCGTGCCCGTGGCGCACACCCGCGACCTGGTCCGAAGCTCCGTGACCGCGGCCGCGGGACCCGCGGACCCGATCGCCGCCAGAGTCCCGCAATCGGCCCCGGGAGCTGAAGAACAGGGAGAGCTGTGTGTAAACACAGCTTCCTCGTTCTTCACTGTGGCGCTGTCATTGATCATCTGTTCCGATATAGGGAAAGGCGATCAATGATGTCACACGTCCAGCCCCACCCCCTACAGTTAGAAGCACATATGAGGTCACACTTAACCCCTTCAGCGCCCCCTAGTGGTTAGCTCCTAAACTGCAATTGTCATTTTCACAGTAAACAATGCATTTTTATAGCATTTTTTGTTGTGAAAATGACAATGGTCCCAAAAATGTGTCAAAATCGTCCGATGTATCCGCCATAATGCCACAGTCACGAAAAAAATCGCTGATCGCCGCCATTAGTAGTAAAAAAAAATTATTAATAAAAATGCAATAAAACTATCCCCTATTTTGTAAACGCTATAAATTTTGCGCAAACCAATCCATAAACGCTTATTAAGATTTTTTTTACCAAAAATATGTACAAGAATACGTATCGGCCTAAACTGAGAAAAAAACGTGTTTTTATATTTTTTTGGGGGGGTATTTATTATAGCAGAAAGTAAAAAATATTGTTTTTTTTTCAAAATTGTCGCTCTATTTTTGTTTATAGCGCAAAAAATAAAAACCACAGAGGTGATCGAATACCACCAAAATAAAGCTCTATTTGTGGGGAAAAAAGGACGCCAATTTTGTTTGAGAGCCACATCGCACGACCGCGCAATTGTCAGTTGAAGCGACGCAGTGCCGAATTGCAAAAACTGCCCAGGTCCTTTACCTGCGTAATGGTCCGGGTCTTAAGTGGTTAAGGAGCATAATTCAATGATACTTGAACAAAAAAGAGCTGCATGGTACCAGAAGGAAGCCTTTACTGGGCCAATGCTACAAAAAAGCCCAATGATGAGACATGTCAAGGTGTTAGGCATATATAACCAGGCTTTTTTGTGGAATTTGTGCAGTGAAGGCTTCTTTCTGGCAACTTGACCATGCAGCTCTTTTTTGTTTAAGTATAATCGTATTGTGCTCCTTAAAAACAACCACACCATCTTTTTTCCAGAGCAGTCTGTATTTCTCCTGAGGTTACCTGTGGGTTTTTATTCGTATCCCAAACAATTTCTGTGGTAGTTGTGACTGAAATCTTTCTTGATCTACCCGACCTTGGCTTGGTATCAAGAGATCCTCAAATTTTCCACTTCTTATTAAATGATTGAACAGTACTGACTGGCATATTTACGGCTTTGGATATCTTTATATATCCCTTTTCATCTTTGTAAAGTTTCATTACCTTGTTTTGCAGGTATTTTGACTGTTCTTTTCTACTTTTCCGTGGCGCAGTGTCTAGCCTGCTTAGTGCATTCATGTTAGAGATAACAAACTCATTGACTATTTATATACAGACACTAATTGTGATTTAAAAAGCCACAAATGTGAGAAATTAACCTTTAAAGCTTGCAAGGTCAGGAAAATTACTGGGGACAAGCATCATCCAGTGACCCCTAAGGGGATAGCACTACAACACCAGGTCACCAACTACACAAACAAATAGCAACCACCCCAACCTATAACTAGCCTTTGCAACAAAAAGCACATGGAAGGGCAACGTACTGTACATCAAAAACAAACAAATATTTCCAGCTCACTTACCAGCCACCCTGCACTTACCAGCCATCCTGCAACAAAACCAAATTGACCCTGTCTTACAGTGCACATTAAAAACAAGGAGTTTTGTTGGACACATTTGCAAATATATCTGCAAGCTGCAGTGGCCACGTCAAGGCACTCCAGTGTACTGCGGTTCTAACTCTATAATTTTGAGAGTCTCCCTAATTGGAGCAGTAGGTGTGGGGTCTAAGTACTAACCAGTGTTCACCAGAACTCCTGATGGTGGAGATGAGTTTATCTGTGTGTTAGTACCAGGTCAGGGTCCCCAGGATTGCCCCACCAGAAGATGAGAAAGCCGGAATCCAGTAGCGGATATAGCAGGTAAGGCTTAAACAGAAGTGTAGTCAGTAAACAAGCCAAAAGACGGTTACAAGTAGTCGCAGATTGGAATCAAGCTGAAACACAGTCGAGGAACAAGTCAAGGGTCAGTAACGAGTGGTAGTAAAAATATGGACGGCAGCAGGAACGACCAAAGCAAGATACTGGCTGGACAGAGCACAATAATCTGGCAACAGGAAGTGCACAGACATGTCTTAAATCAGAAGTTCATGGGAGGAGCAAAGAGTTCAAGGTTCAGGACAAACAATGTTCAAGGCAGGATCAATTAAGGAATTGTCCAGGAAACTGTACAGCAATCCAGGTGGCTCAGCAAAAAGAGACATTGCCTCATATAGAGGTTCCAGGTTCAAATCCATGCCCTGACAGCCTGGAGGGAGCCCACCCTTCCTTAAAAAATAAGTTAAGCAATTTTTTTTCTTTAACCATGGGTTAGTCAGTCAGTCAGTCAGTGTTGATGGGGTAATCTCTCCAGTGAACTAACTGAAAAAAAACAATAGACTGGTTGTAGTGGTATTGATTAATAGATTGACTTGAGTAAAACCAGCCTGCCCATAGATCGCATGTGTCAAATACAAGGCCCACGGACTGAATTTGGCCTTCCAGGCCATTTTAATGTGGCTTTTGCACCTCTCCTGAAGCAGGGGTACCTGTCTCGACTCTGCCTGCACCTTGTCCCAGCAGTCTGCAGCAGCGAGGACAGAGAGGAGGACAGAACTCCTGCCAGATCTCCTCTGCCAGAGCCTGCTCTTCTCTGTACAGCCGTGAAGAGGCTTGTCTCTGCACATCCCCCCTTCCCCCTATCTTATCTCAGCATTTGGGAGCAGATTGAACAGACCGCTTCCTACAGGTCCTACACCTCTCTGTTTAACTGCGTTCTGTCTGAGCAGTCTCCAATAAAGCGGAGTGCGACCCTCCTTTTCACACTTGCATCACCTGGTACAGGAGTGTGAGTGGGCTCTGTGCCGCTCTTCCCTTGTCCTTCACAGCTTAAGTCTTAAGTCATTACTAGAACCAGTAATAATTGAATGCAGAGGCAATTGTTTAATATGATAATATATATAGTCTGAGGCCCCGTACACACGGCCGAGGAACTCGACGTGCCAAGCACGTCGAGTTCCTCGTCGAGTTCTGGGATGAAGCCGCCGAGGAGCTCGGCGGGCCGCCTTCTCCCATAGAACAACGAGAAAATAGAGAACATGTTCTCTATTTTCTCGTCGAGCTCCTCGGCGGCTCCATCGAGCCAAAACTGTACAGACGACAGAGTTTCTCGGCAGAATCCGGGTTTTGACCGAGTTTCTCGGTGAATTCTGCCGAGAAACTCTGTCGTGTGTACGGGGCCTGAGACGTCTTTCACACTGGAGGCGTTTTTCAGGCACTTTAGCGATAAACATAGCCCCTCTAAAGTACCTGAAAAAAACCTCAGCTGCAAACCCAGTGTGAAAGCCCGAGTGCTTTCACACTGAGGCACTGCTCTGGCAGGGCATCAAGAAAAGTCCTGCCAGCAGCTTCTTTGCAGCGCTTTAGGAGCGGTGAACTCACCGCTCCTAAAGCACCCTTTGCCCATTGAAATCAATGAGCAGCACCGCCGAGCCGCCAGCAAAGTGCCACTACAGCAGTGCTTTGCGGGCGCTTTTAACCCTTTTTCGGCCACTAGTGGGGGTTAAAAGCACCGCAAAAACAACGGTAAAAGTGTGAAAGCAGCCTAACAGATACAACATGCCCTTTAAGGGCAACCATAATGCTGATGCGGCCTGCGATGAAACCGAGTTTGACACCCCTGCCATAGATGGATTGAAATTTGGCCTTCTGAACCACCCAAATTTCAATCCATCTATGGCCAGCTTTAGCTACAGTCTTAGACCAGAGATTTTTTTACACCAATTTTTAATAAAAATTCTATATATTTTGCTATACTTTCACAGAGATCACCACAATTTACAAAAGACTGGTGGGTGGATCAGTTCCTTGATTGACATCTCCCGTCAACTTTGTACAGCCTGAGGGGAGGGCCTTAAAAAGGGAGGGACATCACAGGACATGTGACATTCTCCATTTTAGTCCTTCCCTCAACCTGGTTGGCAGAGAGATTCGTTTTATAGGGAGATTTCATCTACAGTAAGTGTTTACACAGCTTACTGTTGATGAAATCCCCTAACTAAATAATTTCACTATGACCCGGGTTGGGGGTGGAGCTAAACCGGTCTCATTTCCACATGTTGGGGTGAGTCATCTCTCTAAATGATGGCTCCAATTCTCTTTGCAAGGCATGGTGTCCTCTACAAGGTGTAACCAGTGGATACAATACTCTACACTCAGTAGTACCTCGCAGAACATAGCAGTTAAAGTGTTTGTATTGACAGCCAACATTGCGAGAAACAGACTGAGCTAAGCTTTCCTTTCTCAGACATGAGTGGCACGTAACTCAGTCTGTCTCATACATTCACTTGAGTTGCTAAGTTCTCATGCAATGCAGGCTTTAACTAACAGTAGCCCCAGCATTTCAGTGCCCCATCCCCCACTGGCAATGACTCCCAATGACTCAGTGGGCAAAAATACACTATGTATGACTTATATGTCAGTTGTATTCCTTATCATCCATGTGTATATAAATGGTTAGGCAGAACTGATTTGTTCAATGAATCACCTAAATACAGTATGTCACAGCCTTGAGGATTGATTATTACCAAGGGAATAGCTGTGCTGTAGCTCTCATCACAAATGAATCAGTCAAATAGAGTACAAAGAACCAAGCAGTCTATACAGAACACACATGTCTACCTAAAGAGAAGGAAAGGTCAAGTGAAAATAACTTAATCTCAATTTATGTGACTGGTAAAATGTTACATTTGTAAATTATATTATGTAAATGATGTAGTTTGATGGAGTGGTGATCTAGAATCACAATAGGGGGAGAGACAGGTTGCCAGTCTGAATATTTATGGGGTTTCAGTCAATTTTTTTGAGGTGTGCCCAGTAGGTGGTCGGAGAGCCTATAAATAGTCTGAGTCCTGGATAGACATGTGCACTAACGATCTTTTTTTGTTGTTTTATTCCCTTTTTGTTTTAGTTTATCGGGTCATTCGTTATGATCGAAATTCGTTATTTCGAATAAATTCATAGCTTCAAAAAAAATTGAATTGGTTATGTTCCATTCATTTAGATGCGGTATTCGTAAATTCAGACTTTCGAAAAATCGGACATTCTAAAATCCGAAAATTCTAAACTCCGAACTAACTAATAATAATAACTAACTACTAAATTATAGATATTGGAATTTCCTTTCAAATTTGTCTGTTTATGAATGTAATGAATACAAATGTATCCAAAGTTATAAATTATCCGAAATAACGAATGCTGCATCTTAATGAATGGAACGTAACAAATTAATAATAATAAAGAGTTTTTATTATTATTATTTATTATTATTATTAATTCATTAAGTTCCATTCGTTTAGATGCGGCATTCATTTTTAATTCGTAATTTCATATTCGTTACGATCACTAACAGCCAAATTTGAAAGGAATTTCCAATACCTCGCCAGAACATCCGGGCTATCTGTCACAAAGCGCTTTGGCACCACCGAATGGTGGTATATGTGCGCTTCACAAACAAATAGTAATTAAAAAAATAAATATAATACCTATAATTTAATAGTTAGTAATAGTTATTATTATTAATTTGTTATTATTTAGAATTTTCGTGTTTTTGAATTTTCGAATTTTCCTTCTTACTTTTAGATTTTCGTTCTTTTGAATTTTTGGATTTTCATTCTTACTTTCGGATTTTCGAATATTCGCAAAAAAATGTTAAACTGGTTTTCGTTAATTTGAATATTTGCAAATGAATGCATTTCGTTGAGAAACTAATTTGGAACAAAACAAATTGCACACGTCTAGTCCTGGAGCAGCATGGGAGAGCCCTGGGTCCAGTCCTGCAGGAGGTGTCCCTAGCCTGTGGGGGGCTTTGTCCGCCATATGTTCAACAAGGTCCCACCTTTGGCATGGAATGGCTTATTTAAAAGGGTTTTGTCTGAGTACCTGGTCTGGAGGGCTCGCTGAAGAGTGCCCAGCTGAAGTTGGAAGGGGATGTCCAGCTGTGGCATTGTGAGCCTTGTTTTCTCCCTCACTGCAGAGTGCCTGTTGGATATCTGAAGGAGGTAGCCAGCGATCCTGTGGCATTGTGCGTGCCAACCTAAACTCAGAGCCTTGTTGATTATGTGAAGTTTCTCTTTTCTTCAGGAGGCCCATGTAATTGCTCTGTTAGTGGTGGGCTTTACTAAAACTTGATTTCAGCGACCTCTCCTGCCCTTTGCACCAAAACTGTTTAGCGAAGGAGAAGTGTCCTCTTGTTATCTAGTGTCCCTGGGGTATCCCATGCCACACTTCACCCTATCCAAATTTCTTCAGCAATAAAAAGCATAAAAGACATCCCATATTAATGAGCCAGAGAGAGAACAAAATGCTGTTTGCTTGGCTGCCTCTACGCTCTGCACTAATTTGCAGAGAGAGAACCATCTAAGTAACCGCGGCTCTTTCAGGGGTAGCGCTACAGATGAAAAAATTACCTTGAAACACTGGTCTGGAGAAGGACCTTTTATTTTTCCGTCAGGGAAGAGTGTAAGCTGTAGTGAGCAGCAGCTGTCGTAGGACATTGAGAGTAACGCTGTTAATTGAAGATCCAGGGTGTGCATGTGCTTGAGGAAGTGAGTGCCAGAAGCTGCTATCAGGACTGGAGCTGCTCATACAGAGTTCTCAATTAACTGGAGATTCCTTCCACTCTCAGCAAAAGGCTGCTACTAAAGGTTTCCTGACAAGAAACTGTCCTCCTGTTCTTGCTAGCCATGGAGTATTCTGCATCCCTACCCCTCTCCTGTTCAGGTTTTCTGCAATAAATCTACAAAAGACATCCCCTAGACTGTGTCTGTGTCTGTGTTGTCAGGATGGCCAGATCTAGGGGGGTGCTGGGGTGGTCTCCACCCCTAGATTTCAGTTCTGCCCCCCAGTCTGGTTGCCTGCCCCCCATGTGCATTGTGCCCATACCAGCTGAGCAGAGGCATAACTAGAAACTTCAGGCCCCCCGGTGCAAGAAATCACAAAGGGCCCCCCAGCCCGAAAAAGCATGATTTTGATAGCTAAGGAGACAGTGAAGTCTCAGGGTCTGCCAATTATCTTTGCATATACCTAAGGGTGTCCTGGCCCTAACACTCTCTCCCACAGTTCTATTTAAGTGACAATAAATATTTTTGCATTCATAAAGTGTCTGGCGCCCACCTGTTCATCTTGCATTACATCCACATTTTTACATCTGGAGGAAAAGAGATTTCATCTCCAAATATGTAAAGGTTTCTTCACAGTAAGAGCTGTGAAAATGTGGAATAGACTCCCTGCAGAGGTGGTTCTGGCCAGCTCAATAGATTTGTTTAAGAAAGGTCTGGATTCTTTCCTAAATGTCCATAATATAACTGGGTACTAACATTTATAGGTAAAGTTGATGCGGGGAAAATCCGATTGCCTCTCAGGGTATCAGGAAGAAATGTTTTCCCTTGCTGTAGCAAATTGGATCATGCTCTGCTGGAGTTTTTCGCCTTCCTCTGGATCAACTGTGGGTGTAGATTGGGTATATGGGATTGTTTGATATTATTTTTTTTTTTTTTATGGTTGAACTGGATGGACTTGTGCCTTTTTTTTAACCTGACTAACTATGTAACTATGTAACCATGCCTGGTAACCCACCCTACACTGAAGGATGTCAGCTGTCCCTAACTCTGGGGGTCACCATTAGGCCTCAGGGGCCTCGGGACTTAGCTATATGTAAAAGATTAAAGTATATGCAAACTGGATTACATTTAGCTTACTTTTTTCTTTTCAGAAATACTTATATATATATATATATATATATATATATATATATATATATATATATATATATAAAAATATAAAGAGAGAGATTTTATATATACTTCTATATATATATATATATATATATATATATATATAGATATATATATATATATATATATATAAATATAAAGAGAGAGATTTTATATATATATATATATATATATATATATATATATATATATATATATATATATATATATATATATATATATATATATATATAAGTATATATAAAATCTCTCTCTTTATATTTATATATATATATATATATATATATATATATATATATATATATATATATATATATATATTATACTTTGCTGTTTTTTAGTGCTGTACTAAAACCAGGTATTATTTTATTAAAAGCTAGAGATTTAAAAAATACTCTTGAAATTACTTGTAATACTTTACATTTAAATTATTCTTAAATGACTTGAAATTACTTTAATACAAGAGTTTCGCTATTTGGTTTTTCGTATACTATTTTTTAGATCGAAAGTCTATATGTGCATTTTATCTTAAAATAACATTTTATTTTAACACCTGATCAGTGGCGGCTGCTGTTTGCTGGTCGGTCTGGCACTTACCCAATTCACAGTGGCTCTCAGCTGTATGATTGGAAAGATAAATGTTCCAGTATCAGAGTAAGCGCCTGGAATATCATGTATAAACCATTTTATAACCTGTATTTTTGATAGGCCTAGATCATATTACTGAGTAGGAACATGCTTTGACAATAATCCCAGTATCATAAAAACTGAGATAGGATGATAATGATATTTAGACTTGGACTGGTATATTACAAGCTTTAATAAGATATGATAACACTGCAAATGCAGGTACCATCCATGATACAACAGGAAAACAAATCAAATAAACCTTAATATTTTAGAGAAGATAAATGCGGGTTGGCTGCAAAACTTGAATGGTTTATTAATAATGAAACTGGTATATTCCTGCCAACACTGCACATGTGTTTTGGTTACTGAAAGCACAGCACAGCCCCCTTGTATTGAAAATATACTTCTTGGTCTGTTGGCATGCCAAGTCACAAACTCTTCTTTTATTGCTCAGGACTGGGGTTGCAGTCTTTTCCCCAGGCCTACCCACTTGCCCTTGCCGTATTAGGGTTCCCACTCTCCTTGGTAGATGTTTTATTTATTCTACAACACTAAAGGTACGGCCTCATGCACACTGGGTGTTTAGCTTATGTGCATAGGATTCTGGCATTTTTGTAAGGACAGAAGGCACAGGTGAACCATTCAGCCCCAATGCTGGCGGCCTGTAAAACGCTATGGGAGGCTGAAAGCTGCTGCGGCATGGCAGGGCTGGACAGTGCACCGAGTGGTACTAACATTTTGGTTTAGCTCCCAACTGTCCCTGATTTTGAGGGACTGTCCCTGATTAGTCCCTCTGTCCCTCTTCACCCTCATGTGTCCCTCATTTTCAACTGATATAAAAGTTGTATATAAAATGCACTATTTTTCTTCAAAAAGTGTTTACAGTGCTTAACCTTTCATCCAATTTCTAAATGTCTGCTTTTGTAAATGTCAAATGACAGTATAAAGAAATAGTAATGGTAAAAAATAAATAAAAATTTAATTATAATTCTTCTTTGGGGGGCGTGGCAGGGGTGTGTCCAATACCTACATACTTTTGCTAAAAGGTGTCCTCGTTCCCATCTCAAAAAGTTTGGAGGTATGATTTAGAGCAGCATGTACCCAGGAAAGAATGGCTAGAATGCAGACATCTTGTGCTCTGGGCAATTGACCCTGGGTGCATACTGCCATAAACAGGGGCGGACTGACAACTCATAGGGGCCCCGGGCAATAGAAGATTATGGGGCCCCTGGGCTTACAGATGGCCACCACGCCAGGAGGCAGTGCAGAGGCGGGCAGCTAAAATCTCTGGATTTTCACATCAAAAGCATGTCAGTTTCAGACATATCAGGGACAGATGTAAAAAAAAACACAGATTTTTACATACTGTCCCTGGTTTTACTGAGCTGGCAACCCTGATGGGGCCCCCCTGGCCATAAACATTAGCATCACTTGGTGCAGGAACTTGGAACTGCTCATGGAGTTGTACAGGCTTCAAGAAGTAAGGCTGGATAGTGCACCTGTACCTTTCACCCACATGGAAACCTTGGTATCTCATGCACAGGAGCTAAATGCCCAGTATGCATGAGACCTTTGACTTCTCCCATGGGAATAAAAATATAAAGAAAAAGGTGGATAGGTGGGAAATCATTTGATCTCAGGTGATTATTAGATAATAAGAAGCCAGTGGGTGACTCCGTTTGCAGGTAACCCTTCAAGGCTTATGAATACTTATCAACTTTCCTGCAGTAAAATACATGGGCCAAATCCTCAAAAGGGATACGCAGGCGGATCTGCTGTTCTGCCTGCGTATCCCTGTGCCTATCTTTGGAACTGATCCTCAGAAGCAGTTTTCCAAAGATAGGCAGAAGATCCGACATCTGTAAGAGACTTAGGCCCCATACACACGAGAGGATTTATCCGCAGATACGGTCCAGCGGACCGTTTCCACGGATAACTCCTCTCAAAGATTTCCGCAGATTTCTATGCGATGGAGTGTACACACCATCGCATTGAAATCCGCGCGGAAATCCTCTGCCGATGACGTGTCGCGCCGTCGCCGCGATTATGACGCGGCGACGGGCGCGACACTGTCATATAAGGAATTCCACGCATGCGTCAAATCATTACGACGCGTGCGGGGAATCCCTTTGGACGAATGGATCCGGTAAGTCTGTACAGACGAGCGGATCCATCCGTTGGAATGGATTCCAGCAGATGGATTTGTTGTGCATCACAGCAAATATCCGATCTGCTGGAATCCATCCCAGAGGAGATTTCTCTGCGGAAACAGATCCGCTGGCGTGTACACACCATAGGATCTATCCGCAGAAACCCATTTGCTGGGATTTATCTGCGGATGGATTCTATCGTGTGTACGGGGCCTTACACTGTCGGATCTTAGGATGCAGTACCGCATCCGCCGCTGGGGGCATTTCGCGTCGAAATGCTGCTTCGCGTATGCAAATGAGGACTTACGGAGATCCACAAAGCTTTTCAGCTTTGTTTTTTCTCCGTAAGTTTACGTTTGCATGCGTAAAATTAGGGATGCTTTTACAAGGTGTAAACTGTTTACACCTTGTAAAAACAGACCTTTTTTTCGATCGCCGCGATTTTTTTTAAAATTTGATTTTTTTTTTTTCGCCGTATCTTTTTTTTAACCCGTCGCAACTTTATTGTCCCGTCGCAATCCACAAAGCCCGTCGTAACGTAATTTCACGCGATGCACGTCGGGAAAATGACGTCACGAGCATGCGCAGTACGGCCGGCGCGGGAGCGCGCCTCATTTAAATTGTCATCGCCCCCTGGATAACAGGACCGCCTTGCGCCGGGAGAATTTAGGTTACACTGCGTGAAATTTCTAGGTAAGTGCTTTGTGGATCGGGCACTTAGGTAGAAATTTCCCGCCAGTGTAACTTAAATGGGAAAAATTAAGTTAGGCTACGATTTTGAGGATTTGGCCCATACATGAATTTTACTGGACTGAAATGCATTTGAAGTAGAAATCAAATTATATGTGGTGTGACAAGTTAGGGGTTGTTTAACTCAATGGTAGTATATAACAATTATTTCCGGTCCAATTCAACAACTCTTTTCAGGGCTTTTTCTGCCCACTTCTTTTTAAAACAGCAAAGAAAAGTTCAACAAAAGACATCAGTTGCCCATGCAGGGGTTTCCACCATCAAAACAAACACAATAATATTCACCCTTCTAGCTCTCTTTGCAGCTCTACTGCTCAAGGAATATTGGACTGTCTAATACAATGTCCAGTGCTCATGCACAAATGCTGTACTTCTATCAGCTTGTCTCTTTCCTTTTCCTGCAGCTCCCTGCTGCTCTGTCTCTTTCTCTTTCAGACTCAGGCCTCTGTCTGTCCTGTCCTAGACAGCACAGTGCAGACATGCACCGGTCTTCTCCCTTGCATACACACGGACCCGGATTCAGATAGGAGATACGATGGCATATCTCCTGATACGCCGTCGTATCTCTGAGTCCGGCCGTCGTATCTATGCGTCTGATTCAGAGAATCAGTTACGCATAGATATGCCTAAGATCTGACAGGTGTAAGTGTCTTACACCGTCGTATCTTAGGCTGCAATTTCAGGCTGGCCGCTAGGTGGCACTTCCGTATATTTCCGCAAGGAATATGCTAATTAGGTAGATACGGCGATTCAGAAACGTACGATCCGCCGGCGCATTTTTTTACGTAGTTTACGTTCGGCTTTTTTTGGCGTATAGTTAGCCCTGCTATATGAGGCGTAGCTAATGTTAGTATGGCCGTCGTTCCCGCGCCGAGTTTTACATTTTTACGTAGTTTGCGTAAGTCGATTCACAATTGAGCTGGGCGTAAGTTACGCTCACGTCGCTTTCATTGACAATTAGCGACGTGATTTGGAGCATGCGCACTGGGATTCAGTCGCGGCCGGCGCATGCGCAGTTCGTTCGGCGCGGGGACGCACTTAATTTAAATGTTACACGCCCCCTACCAGCCGAATTTGAATTCCGCCGGGTGATTTACGCTACGCTGGCTCAACTTTTCAGGCAAGTGCTTTGTGAATAAAGCACTTGCCTGAAAAACTTGCGGCGGCGTAACGTAAATGACATGCGTTACGCCAGCAGAAAGATCCGCTGATCTTTCTGAATCCGGGCCACTGACTCTTAATGTGCCTGTTTTCTGTGAATCCTGGCCTAGACTGCCATTTTACAGTGGCATGGCCTCACCCTGCCACAGTGGCTGCTTCACATCTTTGTGCTTTTTTTGTGTTTGTTTTAAGGGAAAATATAAGAGCATATTTATCATATCTCCCAACATTTTGAGATGAGAACGAGGGACACCTTTTAGCAAAAATATGTAGGCATAGGACGCAACCTCATGCCACACTCTCTTAAAGGAGAATTATACAAAAAAAAAAGATTAGTTATACCCACAAGTGCTTTTTTTTACCCTACTATTCCTTCGTGTTGACTTTTGAAATTTAAAAATGCAGCAATTTAGAAATTGGATGAAAGGTTTAGCACTCGGAAACACTTTTTGAAAACGAAAATAGTGCATTTTATATACAGCTATATAGATCGGAGCAAAATGAGGGAGAAGTGAGGAGGAAAGAGGGACAGAGGGAAGCGAGGGGAAGGGTGGAGGAGCTGGGCCAACAGAGGGAGTAATTAGATACTCAGAAGAGGGGTGACTATGACATGTTAGAAGATGGGGGGCTTTTCTAGAGAATTGTCCCCTCTCAAGTACTAAAATTTCTACAAAGTTCAGAGGTAGATTCCAAGGGAATAAACAATAATTTTAAGAAAAGAAAAACAATGTACGTAAGCATTTAAAATACTTGATTTGCTGTGCTTTTGTCTGTAGTTTTTTTTAGGTTGGTGACAGGGTCTCTTTAATGGATGTTTTTGTGTAGTTTCTTTATATTATTATATTTTTTATTATTATTACTATTAGTATTGTTATTAACATTTTATGTCATTTACAATCATTATGAGCTGCTTTCACGCTTGCTTGCTTGCTTGTTTAGAGCTGAGCATCATGTTATTATATAATTGGATTTAAGACAGACTTGCATGATATTTTCTGCCCCAAATTAATTATGTTAGTTGCTAAGGACCTGGCACAAATAAGGCATGTTACTCATTAAACATTTTATTCCCTTGTACATTTTCTTCAGTCTGGCAGAGCCTCCTGTTACCATATTTTGTATAAGAAATGTCTTTCATTGTGTTGAGTCTGTCATTAACCGAGTAGCTGCTAAATGAGTACATATGTAAACTGACGGTTTTGTTTTTTTTAATTGGCAAATGCTATGCTTAAAGTAGCACTCTAGTAAAACAAATAAATACACAGTCTACTGTTCAGTCAGAGTTGTGATTTACATGCCTTTGCCATACTGCACAGCCAGTAAACTTAAGGAAATTCTGACACTGGCATAATGCAAGCACCAATAGGTTCTTACACTTTTAACAGGCTCTGAAATTAAAAGTGAACAAAGCAATTAAAATTAACGTTCTCCCACGTCCTTTCAATTTGTTGCAAGCCCTCCCGATTCCACTACCACCCCACTATTTAGGAGGCTTGAGAACCAAGTTTCTTCAATTTACTGTATATGGGCATGTAAGCTTGCATAAAAAACATACCATTCTAACTCTACCAAAAAGAAGAGGAGGCATGGGTTTTCCTGATCCCATCAAATATCATGAAACAACGCATGTAACGAGACTGCTTAACTGGCACACTCAATTGGAGCACAAACCCTGGGTCACATTGGAACAATCTATGATAGACTCCCAACTGGCAGGACTTCCATGGCTCCCCAACCTGCCAGACCTTCCGTCAATTACTAAACATCCCTTAATCCCTGAAACACTTTGAACCCTATGTGCGATATTTGTTCTCCATCACTGTCACCTACTTCTAGCCCTGTGCTTCTTATTCTAGGATACAAGGAATTAGGACCTACAATTCACCGCCCTTGCACAGCTGGGACTCTTCTACCGTTGGTTTTCCTGACGGGATTCCTGGCAAGCAGTTCATACAGACGGCCATTCATTGCATTCTTTTGAATGGCAAGAACGCAGTGACATCATTGACTACGATAAGCCTGCACTTGTCACATTTGATGCTGTGACGGTATTAAAATGATATCCCCGTCAAGCATTCCCTTCTCCCCATACAAGAACATCCCCTCCTGGGATCGCCATAATAAGCCACACATGCCAAGGCTTAATGCTGGAACAAGAGACTTTAATGACACAAAAACTCAGCTTATATGTGGTTACAACCTGTTAGGAACGCCCCCCCTCACACAGTGGGGTTTCCCATACAGATTATAGGAGACAAGTCGGAGCCGACCATGCAGACACATTTCTTTAGATAAAGACATCAGTGGAGTTAATTACCACACTGAAGCAATCAGAATAATTAACATACCACTTCTCTAATCATTTAGCCTGATGATACAATACACATCTTTTAAGGGTAAACACAGATCTTCTTCACACAACACAATAGATCAATTAACGTTTAGAATAGTGAGGGGACATTAGCACTTCAATAACCTGTTAGAGGAATGAATCACACATGAAATTCCTTTCTACCTCTACAGACAGGGCAAGCAGGGAGAATTAAACTGAGACATATAGGCAAATGCATCACAGATGCCGTCACCGCCATCTTGCTACACCCCACACTATCGTTGTATGCTACCACGCATGCGTCAAAGTCGTATCGAGCATGCGCAGGTTTACCATGGACAGGTAAGCATACAGACGACCGGTGTTCTCGGCAGGAAACACTCTGCCGGGAATCCCGACGAGAAAATAGAGAGCCAGGTTCTCTATTTTCCTGTTGGGATTCCTGGCTGTTTTCCTGATGGGAAAACTGCTAGGGAGCATACACACAGCCGGGATTCCCAGGCCAAATGCTCTCCTGGCAGTTTTCCTGCCGGGAAAACCGGTCATGTGTACGAGGCTTCAGTCGGCATTCGCGCCTTTCCTAAAACGGATTTAGACACTAATTTCTCACCCCAACAAGACCTCTTACAACTGGCCAATTAAATAGCTTCTATGACCTTTCAGAGTTGTGCAAGAACATACGTACCCCCCACACATTTTGAACAACTTTGCCTTGACGGATGCCCCATAAGACACTCCCTATCATTCTTCTACTCTTTCTTGACTGATAACAAGATACAGAGCAAACCTCAGTTTCAAGTGATGGGAAGCAGACCTGGGACTGAAGTTCTCCCAAGCACAAAAGGATTGTGTAACTCTCTTCGAACATAAGGTATCTGTTGCCTGTAAATATTGAGAAAGTAACTACAAATTGTTCATCAGATGGTATAAGACCTCCAGTGTACTCCATCAAATGTTTTCACAAGTATCCAACTCTTGTTGGAGATGCTTGGAAGTAAAATGCACCCTCTTACATTTTTTTGGGAGTGCCCTAAGTTGCATGAGTTTTGGGATGCGGTAGAGGTTACTATTAAGTCTCTTACAGATGCCTCTGGAAAGAATGTTGGTGACTTATTTGCTGCATGTTAACCCTCTTTCTGTTAAGTGATACAAGAGATTGTTACTTATACATCTCCATAATTCTGCAAAGACCTGTATACCAGCCAACAAAGCATGCCCCCCACTATTGAGCAGCGGCAGGCTAGAATCACGGAAATTGAACAGATGGAACAGCTAGCTCACCATGCAGGACAGTTTTTAAGGCAGGGCAATAGGGGAAGCTGTCCTGGGCCCCATAATTGTTGTGGGGCCCAAAGCAGCTGCCTCATACTTGCAAACTATTCAAACTATTCCAGTTGTAATTCCCTTATCGCTTGTAGTTTTGGTCCTGTACATATATTTTCATAGTCTAAAAGGCCTCGGCAGTTATTGCATCAAGCAGTTTGGCTAACAGACAGATCCATTCCTTTTTCAGGATTTCCATTAAGTGGCACTCGAAGACACCCACAATATCATCAATTAAAAGACTGAAAGTCTTTTCTGTGGGCTTTTCTGTAGTATGCTATTTCTCATTTTGCCTTCTGCTGTGAAAAATGAAAAATAAGTGCATTCTTACTGCTCTGCTTCCTGTTTATTATAGAATTTTTTAGAAACCCAATTAATTAAAACTTGGTTACTCTGTTTAGCCATCTTTTGAGGGATGTTATGGGAAATGTTCTTCCCGAAACCGGCGGTGGCATTAAACCTGCAGGTAATTAGGAGGGCCAGAACCTTCCTTAAGTGGAGGAGGGCTTAATAATAAATTTGGCATTGTCTTCACACTCCTGTTTGGCAGTGACTCCCTCTGGTAACAGAGGGCAGGTCCTGCAATTAAAGCTGATCCATCGATCAACTTCAGTACAACCAGCCTGTCTTATTTTTGCTAGTGATCACTGCTGGCTGAACACAATAGCGCTGTGGGAGGGATTCCGCCATCAACACTGACTGTGTTGGTGGGGGAATTAAGCCATTTTCTTTCTTTCCACCAGTGGTGAAAGGAAATAAATTTGTATTATCTATGAGCTGTTTTAGTTTAAGCTTTACAATTTGTGAGAGGGATCCTTCACAGGACACAAAGATACAGATTTTTTTTAAGAAAATGCAAAAGAGCAGGTAGAAATGACTATAAAAACAATTAGTACATTTGTGTCTTGGGTCTGAATTAACATGCAGATATCCACATACACAGTGAATGTGATCCGTTAAATGATCTGCTAAAGTAGACACTTATGTTCAATACATGCATTGCAGTTCCGTTTGGCAGTGTGCATTAAAACGTTGAAATAATGCTACTTCTGCACCCTTTGCAAATATGGTGAATTGAATAATGTACATGCTGAGGTTCTGTATGAAAAAAAAAAACACAAAAAAAGATACTGTAACAATTGTCACGACTGCTCAACAAGGTAGCAAAGCACATGTACCAACAAGGGATGGGGCCAATAAAATAACATGCACAGTGCTCTGAGCATTTAGGGCAATGCAAAGGTATTCATTGTAACAACATGCATTTGTAAGCAGCATATGCTGCCAAAGAATTTGTAATTGTGTTCAGCCAGTAATATTTACTATCCCACATCTACCAAAAAGTGTGTCATATCAGTTTTAGATGAAAATGCCCTATAAACATGAGTATACATTATAGTATCTTACAAAAGTGAGTACACCCCTCACATTTTTGTAAATCTTTTATCATATCTTTTCATGTGACAACACTGAAGAAATTACACTTTGCTGTAATGTAAAGTAGTGAGTGTATGGATTGTATAACACTGTCCCCTGAAAATAACTCAACACACAGCCATTAATGTCTAAACCACTGGCAACAAAAGTGAGTGTCCAAATTGGGCACAATTAGCCATTTTCCTCTCCCCAGTGTCACGTGACTCGTTAGTGTTACAAGGTCTTAGGTGTGATTGGGGAGCAGGTGTATTAAATTTGGTGTTATCGCTCTCTTTCTCTCATACTGGTCACTGGAAGTTCAACATGGCACCTGATGGCAAAGAACTCTCTGGGGGATCTAAAAAAATTTTTTTTTGCTCTACATAAAGATGGCATAGGCTATAAGATGTTTGCCAAGACCCCGAAACTGAGCTGCAGCACGGTGGCCAAGACCATACAGCGGTTTAATAGGATAGGTCATGGTCGACCAAAGAGTTGAGTTCTCAGCGTCATATCCAGAGGTTGTCTTTGGGAAATAGACGTATGAGTGCTGCCAGCATTGCTGCAGAGGTTGAAGGGGTGGGGGGTCAGCCTGTCAGTGCTCAGACCATACACTGCACACTGTATCAAATTGGTCTGCATGGCTGTCATCCCAAAAGGAAGCCTCGTCTAAAGATTATGCACAAGAAAGCCAGCAAAACCTTTTCTGAAGACAAGCAGACTAAGGACATGGATTACTGGAACTATGTCCTGTGGTCTGATGAGACCAAGATAAACCTACCGCATTTGCCGGTGTATAAGGCGACCGGGCGCATAAGACGACCCCCTAATTTTACATTTTTTTAAGATTTTTTGCCTGTACTCACCCCATATATGACGACCCCCCTTCCGAAGCTTCCGATGCTTCATATTTCTTCCTTCTGGAGCCATATTCTTCTTCCTTCTTGCTGGCATTGGAGCCAATCACGGCGAGCAATGTATTCTATTAAGGAATACAAAGCCTGCTTGGATTGGCAGAGGCAGTAACATCATCAGCCCACGCCTCTCTGACTCTCAAAGCCAATCCGAGCAGGCTACTGTATGTAGCCTTCTGGGATTGGCAGAGGTTGTTACTCCAATCCTAGCAGGCTCTGTATTCATTTGAATACATCGCTCACTGGGATTGGCTAAGCGGTATATATTGTATATCTAGCAGGAATCCGAGCAGCTGATCCGGCGTATAAGACGGCCCTTGCTTTTTGGCCAGTTTTTTTAAGTGTAAAAGGTAGTCTTATACGCCAGCAAATACAGTATTTGGTTCAGATGGTGTCAAGAGTGTGTGGTGGCAACCAGGTGAGGAATACAAAGAGAAGTGTGTCTTGCCTACAGTCAAGCATAGTGGTGCGAGTGTCATGGTCTGGGGCTGCATGAGTGCTGCTGGTACTGGGGAGCTACAGTTCAATCTAGGGAACCATGAATGTCAACATGCACTGTGACATACTGAAGCAGAGCATGATTCCCTGTCTTTGGAGACTGAGCTGCAGGGCAGTATTCAAACATGATAAGGACTCTAAACATACCTGTAGCAGTGCCCCGGTGGGGTCACTGCGTGTTTTACTTTCACACATCACCCTGCTTGGCCAGGCATTCACTTCAGACACACTTTGCCAGTCAATGAACAGTCCTTTAGCTTGTTTTTGTTAATTTATTTAAGGGATTAAACCAGGGGCGGTATTAGGGGTGGGCTGAGGATGCTGGACCCCCGAATGGGTAGCCAAAAAGCCCAGAGTCTCGGGCATGCCGAAGTTAATTAGTAGCCCTGAGCCCTGCCGAGCAGGGATGATTCTTTTTCCGAGTGTGCCCGAAGACACAGCAGGTCCCGCCTTCTGGAACCTGCAGCGCCTATGAAGAACGTCCCACTGGTCCAATCCGGGACTGGGGGACATGTGACGTCTATCAAAGGCGCTGCAAGCTCAGAAGGTGGGAATTACAATGCCGCCCGGTGTGCCATGATGTTATATCCCCGCTCCGCTTGGATCAGCAGCTCTCCTCCTCAGCTCCTGAGTCCTCTGGCTGCATCTCTACCACGGCTGAGGTAGGTCACTCAGTGTTAGTGTATGTAGGTCAGTGATTGTGTATGTAGGTCAGGTCAGAGATTGTGTATGTAGGTCAGGTCAGTGTATGCAGGTCAGGTCAGTGTAGTCAGGTCAGGTCAGTGTAGTCAGGTCAGTGTAGTCAGGTCAGGTCAGTGTAGTCAGGACAGGTCAGTGTATGCAGGTCAAGTCAGGTCAGTGTAGTCAGGTCAGGTCAGTGAAGTCAGGTCAGTGAAGTCAGGTCAGTGTAGTCAGGTCAGTGTAGTCAGGTCAGGTCAGTATAGTCAGGTCAGTGTAGGCAGGTCAGGTCAGTGTAGGCAGGTCAGGTCAGTGTAGTCAGGTCAGTGTAGTTAGGTCAGGTCAGTGTAGTCAGGTCAGTATAGTCAGGTCAGTGTGGTCAGGTCAGGTCAGTGTAGTCAAGTCAGGTCAGTGTAGTCAGGACAGGTGAGTGTAGTCAGGACAGGTCAGTGTAGGCAGGACAGGTCAATGTAGTCAGGTCAGGTCAGTGTAGTCAGGTCAGGTCAGTGTAGTCAGGTCAGTGTAGGCAGGTCAGGTGAGTGAAGTCTGGTGAGTGTAGTCAGGTGAGTGTAGTCAGGTGAGTGTAGGCAGGTCAGTGTAAGCAGGTCAGTGTAGTCAGGTCAGTGCAGTCAGGTCAGGTCAGTGTAGTCAGGTCAGATTGGAGTGACGCCTGGGGTCCGGTACTGATAATCACTTGCATAGAGACGTGCATTGGAATCTTTATTGCAGTTGTGCTCATTCACGTTCACTGTAATCTTTCAACACTAGGGGTTGGAGGCATGTTGTAATACCTCCATCCTTAATAGCTCAACGCATTCCTACATGTGAGAGAGATGATGTAGTGAACCCCCAAACTCCTGTTCTCTGATTGGAGTGACGCCTGGGGTCCAGTACTGAAATTTCACATAACATAGAGAGGTGCATTGAAATCTTTCCTTAACCGCAGTTGTGGTTTACTCCCGTTCACCGTAGTTCGTGACACTCTTTTTCAGAATCCTCTGGAAACAAAGGAGGCGCCAGAGAGATAAAGTACATGTCAGTCACCTGCTGCTACACTAAACCACTCCCCAGCCCCCAGAACAAAAACAAACAGGCCTAGCTAAGCTAAGCTAAGCCTTCCTAAATTTACCTGCACTGGCTGTAACAAAAATACACACTACTCTAGCAACCTACCTACCTAAGGTAGAGGGCGCTACATGCCTCCAAGATGACCACTGCCTTGCTAAAAAGCTGAGGGTAAATGTGATGGAATGGCCAAGCATGTCTCCAGACCTAAACCCTATTGAGCATCTGTGGGGCATCCTCAAACGGAAGGTGGAGGAGCGCAAGGTCTCTAACATCCACCAGCTCTGTGATGTCGTCATGGAGGAGTGGAAGAGGACTCCAGTGGCAACCTGTGATGCTCTGGTGAACTCCATGCCCAAGAGGATTAAGACAGTGCTGGAAAATAATGGTGGCCACACAAAATAATGACATATTGGGCCCAATTTAGACATTTTCACTTAGGGGTGTACTCACTTTTGTTGCCAGCGTTTTAGACATTATTGGCTGTGTGTTGAGTTATTTTGAGGGGACAGCAAATTTACACTGGTATACAAGCTGTACACTTACTACTTTACATTGTAGCAAAGTGTAATTTCTTCAGTGTTGTCACATGAAAAGATAGAATAAAATATTTACAAAAATGTGAGGTGTGTACTCACGTTTGTGAGATACTGTATCTATTCTGTGTAGCAGTAATTAAAGTAGAAGCAGTGAATGTGCTAGTGACTCTACTCTGACTCTAGGCATGGCATTTTTTTAACTGATAGTCAAGTTTGCAGACTTGTATGACATAGATGGTTATAGTGTTAGACAATCATATGTCACTAAAACATACCAAATGTTTGTTCTGACTAATCTCCCAGAAAATGTAAATGTACTCCTCAGTGGAAAATATTTGAATTATTGAGTAGCGGAACAGTTAGGTCACAGGAAAGCCATATTGCAACAATGAATTTAACTGCCTTTTATTACAATGAATATTATGCTACCTTTAGATGGCCAGTTTACCCTTTTAGCAGTATGTACCATTTTGCAATGAGTTCCTAATGTTCCTATTTATATTTAAAGTGGAATTTCTTCCTAACCCTAACTATTCCCTGCTCATGCTACCTATCCTGCCTCCCCTGTGTAAAAAAAGATGGGTATACTCAGGGGCGGACTGACAACTCATGGGGCCCCCAGGCAATAGGAGATTATGGGGCCCCCAGGCAATAGATTATGGGGCCACACAGTAAACACACACAAACAGTATACATACACAGTATACACACACAGTATACATACACACAGAATACTGAAAAGGTACTGGAGAGGCGGGGCAGCTATAATCTTGGGATTTTTAGACCAAAAGGATGTCGGTAAGGGACATTTCAGGGACAGCTGTAAAAAAAACACACATTTTTACATACTGTCCCTGGTTTTACTGAGGCTGGCAACCCTGATGGGGCCCCCTAGTGGAATGGGGCCCTCCGGCAGTGCCCGAATGGTCAGTCCGCCCCTGGGTATACTTACCTTTCTCCAGTTTGCAGGCAGATGTCACTGCATGTAATAAAAAAGAATAAGGTCTCTTTCACACGGGGAGGGCTCTGTTGCAGTCCACCTGCTCAGCGGGGAATCTGTCTACTTATCCCCGCTGAGTAGGCGGATGTCTGGTCCGTGTCCACTCCGATTATGCAGAGTGGACACAGACACAGCTTGCTCTGCTCTATGGATGGTTGGATATAAACAGACCACCTGTTTACACTCAACGGACATCCGATCCACCAGACGGATGGGGAATGGATCACCACCATCCTTCTGTTTTTAGCGGACAGGATCAGATTGGATGTCGGCAGGTGTCAACAGACGCCCCATAGAGGGCCATGATTGGTCCTGAAAAACTGACAGGCAGACCTTATCAGTCCACCCATGTGAAAGGGGACTAAGACCATGTGTGTAATAGGCACAAGGAACTGTGTATAACAAAGTTGGATGAGACATCACACTGGTGGCATGGCACCATGGATAATGGCATATAAGCTGTGTGTGCTGGAGTGCAGATGTCATTGGGAGCAGACTAAAGATATAGGGCCAGATTCCTGTAGAATCTGCGGCGGCGTAGCGTAAGCCATTTACACTACGCTGCCGCAAATTACTGGAGCAAGTGCCGTATTCTCCAAGCACTTGCTCCGTAATTTGCGTTGGCGTAGTGTAATTGGCCCGGCGTAAGGCCGCGTAAATCAAAGGGGGTGGCTTGTATTTAAATTAAGCGCGCCCCCGTGCCAATCGAACTGCGCATGCGCCGGGCGGAAAAATAGCCCAGTGCGCATGCTCCAGCTCACGACGGAAAACGTCAATGACGCCGACGTGAGCGTCATTGACGTAAAGTCGTATTTGCGAACGACTTATGAAAACGACGGAAACAACGGAAAAAGCCGACGCTGACCCAAAGCCATACTTAACATGGCATACGACGGACCTACGTAAACTTGCCCCTCATTATAGCAGGGGCAAGTTTACGCTTACGGAAACGTCGTAAAATCACTGCGTCGTCCGCGCGTACGTTCGGGAATCTCGCGTAACTAGTTAATTTGCATAGACGACGGGGAAAACGACGATGCGACACCTAGCGGCGGGAAAAAAAATTGCATTTAAGATCTGACAGCGTAAGAGCCTTACGCCTGTCAGATCTAAGGGATATCTATGCGTAACTGATTCTAAGAATCAGTCGCATAGATACCCTGGACCAGAGTAGGACTTACGACGCCGCAAATGGCCCATACTTTAGTGAACCATAGCTCTAATGTTTCACAGTTGTAGGATCTTGTTCTCAAAGTATATGAACTTGAAGAAGGCAAAGGTAATGAGAAATGAGAACAAACCAATTGGCATCATTATACAGCTAATGATCCTGAAAGATCATTGCCATTGGGGTGAATTTCTATAGCAACAGCACAGAGCTTCAGAATCAATAAGCATCCTATAGCCTTGAAAGTGAGGTGTGCATAGAAGGAAATGTGTCATCCTAGCACATTAGACTTACGTCACCCCTCTGCATTAAAACCTGTACAATCAACTTAAATTACTGTCTTTCCATTATCCCCAGTTCTTTATTGTATGACATTAAGGTGACCATACAGAATACATTTTTCCATTCAGTGCATAAAAATGACTTGCACAGTGTATATGACAGGGAGCGTCAGTAACTGATGGATGCTTTTTGTAACTTTTTGGCAGCACTCCATGTTGAAGTCTATGTCCCTTTGACAGGAAAAACATGCATTGTATATACAACCCTACTTGTATGATAAACGCATGATTATGTTAGGTGTATTGCACACATGATGGATCTTTTTTTGACTGTACAGCATTCCCTGAGGTGCAAGAGCTAGCAGCAATCCAGACTTTTCTTCTTGGTTTCCTGCAATGCAACATGGTTATTGTGCTGACACAAATTTATACACACAGAAGCTTTTGGCACAATTAATAATGCAAAAATATGCTTGTGGGCAGTAGAACTTTATTGAGTACTATGGTTCAAAATGCCCAAACTGAACTTCAGAATTCGTTTTTATTGCATACTTACACTGGTCCTGCTTGAACCAAGTATGCTTATGCAGGCCCGGACTGGCCATCGGGCAAACCGGGCATTCGCCCGGTGGGCCGCGGCCACCGAGAGGCCGCCAGGCTGCAAGTCGCGGGGCACAAGTCTCTTTAAACCCGCGCCGCTCATCAAGCCTCTCCGCGGCCTCCCGGGTGGACGTAAACACAGGGGGGAGGAGCTAGATGAGAAGCCTTCGGTCTCTCCACGGCCGGGGGGCGTGACTGCGAGGGGGAGGAGCCAGAGCGGACACCTGTTGCTCCTTACACCGGCCCGGATATAGCAGAAAACGTGAGTGCAGCCCCCCCCCCCTCCTGTAACCTGGATAGGAGGAGCAGTGGGGGTGGCTGCATATAAAAAAATCTTTTTCTCTGTCTCCCTTCTGCTGTATTGGAATGCCTAAGGCTGCGGGAGGTAGAGGAGAAGCAGGCATTCCAATACTGCAGAAGGGAGATGGAGAAAATGATTTTTTATATGCAGCCGCCCCCACTGCTCCTTCTACACCTCTCATACACTTTGCCTCCTCGTGATCTCCCCAGTGCTCTCTGCCACCCCCCCCCCCCAGTGATTTCTGCCACCCCCTCCCAGTGCTCTCTGCCAACCCCCCCAGGGATTTCTGCCACCCCCTCCCAGTGCTCTATGCCACCCCCTCCCAGTGCTCTATGCCACCCCCTCCCAGTGCTCTCTGCCACACCCCCCCAGTGATTTCTGCCACCCCCTCCCAGTGCTCTCTGCCACCCCCCCCAGTGCTCTCTGCCACCCCCTCCCAGTGATTTCTGCCACCCCCTCCCAGTGATTTCTGCCACCCCCTCCCAGTGCTCTCTGCCACCCCCCCCAGGGATTTCTGCCACCCCCTCCCAGTGCTCTCTGCCACCCCCTCCCAGTGATTTCTGCCACCCCCTCCCAGTGCTCTCTGCCACACCCCCCCAGTGCTCTCTGCCACCCCCTCCCAGTGCTCTCTGCCACCCCCCCCCCCCAGTGATTTCTGCCACCCCCTCCCAGTGCTCTCTGCCACCGACCCCCAGTGATTTCTGCCACCCCCTCCCAGTGCTCTCTGCCACCCCCCCCCAGGGATTTCTGCCACCCCCTCCCAGTGCTCTCTGCCACCCCCTCCCAGTGATTTCTGCCACCCCCTCCCAGTGCTCTCCACCACCCTCCCTGTGCTCTTCACCACCCTCCCTGTGCTCTCCACCCCCCCCCCCCATGTTCTCTGCCGGAGGTGTCGGTTAGTATGTCATGGGCTGCTTAATCCAAAATGCCCGGGCCTATTTTTTGTCCCAGTCCGGGCCTGTGCTTATGCCATTAGAGAAGCTGGCAGTCACGGCAGTTGGTGGGTGCTGCTACAGAATAGCTGCAATCTTCTGGGTCCTGTTCAAGACTCTTCCTGTCTGCACACTGACCACAGGGCATCAATACTGCTGCCGTTCATAGAATGCCTTGTATTTATTCAGTTAATACAAGGCACTCTCTTATTGGACAAGGTGGGGATTGTTATGTGCACAACCTTCCTCTCCACTGCATCCAACCAGGTAATAATGCCTTGAATTTACTGAAAAAATACAAGGCATTCTAAAATTAGTGCAGTGCTGAGCGAAGGTTTCTTTGGGGTCAGTGTGCAGGGGGGAAGCCACTCGCACAGAACCCCAGCAGGAAGATTGTGACCATCACTGTAGTAGTGCCGACTGCTTCAGATGGCAGTTTTCATATACTCCAGAATGTATGAAGAGTGATCAGATGAATTTGCCATGAAAATTAACTTAATCCCCAAAAAACATTTCCAGTGCATTTGTGAAGAAGGCTTCATGGCGCTCAAGAAAGTCCAGCAAGCGCCAGACCTTGGAAATTGACTGGAGTAATGGCACTGCTGGGACAGTTAAAGGGCAAAAATGTATAAACCTATAACAAGACAATTTTATGGTCCAGTTTATTTAGGCCCCGACTAGGAATGATGCTCTGCTGGACCTGGTAATCTCAAACCATGCAAAGCTTTTTACCAATATTCATATTAAAGAATATCTGGGTAGCAGTGACCATAACGTGATTTAATCTAATGTTAGCTGTAAGTAACAAACACATACGGGAAAGACAAAAACACTTGCCTTTAAGAGAGCTGCTCTCCAAGACTTAGACTGGGAGGGAATATTGGCATCAATGGACACAGAACAAGTATTCTTCAAAAAGACTGTATGCGAAATCACTGCAAAATATATTCCCATGAGCAATAAGTTTAAAAGGCTAAAAATAAAACCTATGTGGCTCACGGCCAAAGTTAAAATCGCTATAAATAATAAGAAAACTACTTTAAAAAAATATAAAAATGAAGGCACACTATCATCGTTTAAATGCTACAAAGAATATAACAGAATATGTCAAAAGGAAATCAAGGATGCAAAAATTCAAAACGAACGGCAGATTGCAAAATACAGTAGAACAAACCCCCAAAAATTCTTAAAATATATCAATAGTAAAAAGGTCAGGTCTGAGCATGTAGGCCCTTTACAAAATAATCTAGCGTGGGGGACAAGGAGAAGGCAAATGTATTAAATACTTTCTTCAGCTATGTGTATATAAAAGAACATGGGGGAGCTCATGTCCATAATGGGAATGGTATAGACACAGCCCCAAATGATCCACAATGGCTCAAAAGTGATATGGTCCAGAAATATTTGGACAGAATAAAGGTGGATAAACCACCTGGGCCAGATGGTATCCACCCACAGATCCTAAAATAATTGAGTTCTGTCATTTCAAAGCCATTGTTTCCCATTTTTAGGGACTCGTTAATGACTGGAATGGTACCACTGGATTGGCGTAGGGCCAATGTGGTGTCCAAATTTAAAAAGCACTCTAAGTCTTTACCAGGTAACTATAAACCTCTTAGTTTAAATTAGGGATGTCCCGATACCGATACTTGGGCAGCCATCTTTCCCCCATGCTCGTCTTCTCTTCCCCCCCGCTCCGTGAGCGGCTTCTCTTCCCCCCGCTCCGTGAGCAGCTTCTCTTCCCCCCCCCTCCGTGAGCGGCTTCTCTTCCCCCCGCTCCGTGAGCGGCTTCTCTCCCCCCCCCCGCTCCGTGAGCGGCTTCTCTTCCCCCCCGCTCCGTGAGCGGCTTCTCTTCCCCCCCCGCTCCGTGAGCGGCTTCTCTTCCCCCCCCCCGCTCCGTGAGCGGCTTCTCTTCCCCCCCCGCTCCGTGAGCGGCTTCTCTTCCCCCCGCTCCGTGAGCGGCTTCTCTTCCCCCCCGCTCCGTGAGCGGCTTCTCTTCCTCTCCCGCTCCGTGAGCGGCTTCTCTTCCCCCCCCCGCTCCGTGAGCGGCTTCTCTCCCCCCGCTCCGTGAGCGGCTTCTCTTCCCCCGCTCCGTGCCGCTCTCCCCCCTCAATCTGTCAGGGGGAGAGCGGAGGTAGGAGCCGCTAAACCCGGCTCCTACCTTTTTAGAATGAACAGAGTCAGTGATCACTGACTCTGTCCATTCATAAAACTGAGCATCGTAAACTGTGTTTACGATGCTTCAGTTTATGAATGGATAGGAGCCTCTGTCTCCTGTCCATTCATTTCCAGTGCAGCTGAGAAAGGGACTGGGGAATCTGTTTCCCTAGTCCCTTTCTCTGTCTTAAAGGGGAGATGTCAGAGGTCTGTTAAGACCCCTGATATCTCTCCAAAGACCCCCCAACAGGGCTGATTAAAAAATAAATAAAAAAATTGCAAAAAAAAAAAAAAAAAAAAAATGTAAAAAAAAAAAAAAAAAAACACACTGACAATCCCCCTAAAAAAAAAAAATCACTGTAAAAAAAAAAAAAAAAATACTGCCACTTTCACATGACATAAAAAAAAAAAAAAAGTATCGGTATTCGGTATCGGTGAGTACTTGAAAAAAAGTATCGGTACTTGTACTCGGTCTCAAAAAAGTGGTATCGGGACAACCCTAGTTTAAATGTTATAGTCAGGAACATACTGGAGAGTTAAATAAAAGACCACATAGACGAGTTCTTGCTGGAAAAAAAATATTTTAAGCAACAGACAGCATGGATTCATGAAAGTCAGAAGTTGTCAGACAAACCTGATTTATTTTTATAAGGAGGTAAGTGAAACCTTGGACAGAGGGGTGGCGATGGACGTGGTATACATGGATTTTGCAAAAGTATTTGACACAGTTCCGCACACACGGCTCATGTGTAAGGTAAAGTTTACAGGATTGGAAATATCAATTTGTAAATGGATAGAAAACTGGCTAAAAAAAACGAATTCAGAGAGTAGTGGTTAATGATTCTTACTCTGAATGGTCTAAGGTTATCAGTGGTGTACCCCAAGGTTCAGTGTTGGGACCCTTACTTTTTAATATCTTTTTAAATAATATTGGGTCTGAGATCAAAAGTAACATTTCTGTCTTTGCAGATGACACCAAGCTATGCAGTGGAATAACGTCTTTACAGGATGTCGCCAATTTACAAGCCAACCTCAATGCTCTGTCTAATTGGACAACTAAGTTGAAAATGAGGCTTAATGTTGATAAATGTAAAGTTATGCACTTGGGGGCTAAGAATAGGCATGCATCATACATACTAAGGGGAGTACAACTAGGGGAATCCAAAGTGGAGAAGGTCCTGGAGTTTTTGGTAGATCATAAGCTCAATAATAGCATGCAATGCCAAGCTGCAGTTTCCAAAGCGAGCAAAGTCCTTTCTTGTATCAAGAGAGGTATGGACTCCAGAGAGCAATATCATGCTAATCATTTGCCCCTGTACAAATCATTAGTATGACCTCATCTGGAATATGCAGTTCAGTTTTGGGCACCAGTTCTCAGAGAAACTGATAAGAGGCATGGAGGAGCTCAGCAATAAGGAAAGTTTAGAGGAACTAAATGTATTCTCTCTTGAGACAAGGAGATTAAGGGAGGGGGGTATGATCAACGTGTAAAAATACATAAGTGGTCCATATAGTGAACTTGGTGTTGAGTTATTCACTTTACGGTCAACACAAAAGAACAAGGGGCACTCTTTACATCTAGAGGAAAAAATATTTAATCTCCAAATACGGAAAGGTTTCTTTGCAGTAAGAGCTGTGAAAATGTGGAATAGACTCCCTCCAGAGGTGGTTCTGGCCAGCGCAGTAGATTGCTTTAAAAAAGACCTGGATTCTTTCCCAAATGTATATAATATAACTGGGTACTGACATTTATAGGTAAAGTTGATCCAGGGAAAATCTAATTGCCTCTCATGGGATCAAGAAAGAATTTTTTCCCCTGCTGTAGCAAATCGGAGCATGCTTTGCTGGGTTTTTTGCCTTCCTCTGGATCAACTGTTGGTGAAAGATTGTATTTTATTAAATTTTTTTGGTTGAACTGGATGGACTTATGTTATTTTCCAACCTGACTAACTATGCAACTATGTAACTACAGTTGATTCGGCTGTGGGATCAGGGCACCACCAGTGCAGAGCTTGCTCAGGAATGGCAGAAGGCAAATGTGAGTGCATCTGCAGGCACAGCGAAGAGAAGACTCAGGAGGATGGCCTGGTGTCAAGAAGAGCAGTAAAGAAACCACTTCTCTCCAGAAAAACATTAGGGGCAGACTGATATTCTGAAAAAGGTACAGGGATTGGAATGCTAAGGACTGGGGTAAAGTAATTTTCTCTGATTAATCCCCTTTCCGTATGTTTGGATCATCTGGAAGAAATCTTATATGGAGAAGAAAAGGTTAGCGCTACCATCAGTCCTGTGTCATGCCAACAGTAAAGCATCCTGAGACCATGTGTGGGTTTGCTTCTCAGCCAAGGGAGTGGGCCTCACTCACAATTTTGCCTAAGAACACAGCCAGGAAAAAAGAATGGTACAAAAACATCCTCCGAGAGCAACTTCTCCCAACCATCCAAGAACAATTTGGTGAGGAACAATGCCTTTTCCAGCATGATCAAGCACCTTGTTATAAGGCAAAAGTGATAACTAAGTGGTTTGGGAAACAAAACATTGAAATTTGGATCTATGGTCAGGAAACTCCCCAGATCTTATTCCCATTGAAAACTTGTGTTCAATCCTCTAGAAGCGGGTAAACCAAAAAAACACAAATTCTGACAAATTCTGACAAAGTCTGAACCACCCGCCTAAGCAAGGCCCGTCTCCCGCCAAGTCCCCTTACAGGCAGGGCAACCCAAGAAGGAATGCAGGCTGGAACGACTTCAACTCCCCAGCTGCCAAAAGTCCTATGTGAGAGAAGTGTGGATTCCTCGTTCAGGGGACAATATCGCTTCTTTCCCTGTTTAGCAATGGTGTTCCTCACTGTGGTGGGTTGTTACTGACTCTTTTTGGTTGTTTTTTCTTTTTTTTTTCAGTTTCTCTCCATTTTTACTGAATAACATGTGTTGGTGAGCAGCGTGCTGGATCTATTTAACATGTTCAGGTTGCAGTACAGTCTTTCCCCACTGGATGGCAGCTGATTAATGAAGGTTCAGAGTCACCATATAATCTTAATACTAGATTTACATTCATCCCTAAAGAAATTTTGGCTGACCGATCATCTCGACTGTTCTCATTTTATTTACCATTAATTTTATTTTTGTCTGCGCAAGCAGAGCTATATGTTATTTTTAGCTGACACTAAACCTGTATTGGAGTTGTTAATGGGTTCCCCCTGGTCACCTTCAGAGGTAACAGCCAGCGTTGTTCAACATTAGTTGACCCCAAGGACAAAAAAAAATAAAAATCTGGGGCTGATTAAGAACCTGTATTCACTAGCTCATCCCCCCAAGCCATAGGCATGAGGTATCTTTTTGTCTTGTCATCCTTGGGGAAATGTTATTATGGTTTCAGTTTGATTGCTTTTTCGTTTTATAACATGCAAAGCTACATATGATATTGTAGTTACGGGTTGTAATATATGTATGCTTATTATTCACTTATCACAAAAGTCTCCCTGGGCCCCATGTTCCTTGAAGTAGAATATCACAATCGTTACTTTCACATATCTGCTCTGGCTCCTCCCATTTTCCCCCAAGAGGCATTTGGGGTGTTCACTGTGTGACACCTATTAACTCTGCGCTTACACAAGCGACATCCAGAGTATAGTCTCGCTCTTAGTGCGCTACCCCTTTTTACCTATTTTTATATATAACCTTTCTTCCCATAACCCCCCCACCCTCCCCTCCCCCTCTCTCCTACCCCCCTCTCTTTTCCCCTTTCCCATTCCTGCCCTCCCTCTTTCTCTGCTAATCACCTGCTTCATCCGCTCTATCTCCCACCCCCAAAATGTCTTATTCACACCTAGGCAAATCGCCCACAATTATCTCACATAATGTCAATGGCCTTAACATCCCCGAAAAGCGAACAAAACTATTGAAAGAACTGAAGAAGGCGAATCCCTCTGTAACTTTCCTACAGGAGACGCATTTCAAAGGCCAAAACATCCCCAAACTCACCGATAAATTTTTCACTAAGGCATATCACGCCACAAACCCCCTGGCAAAAACCAAAGGTGTTTCTATTCTTTTAAGTAAACACTCCCCATTTGAGTTATCTGACCAATTATCTGATCCAAAGGGCCGATACATTTTTCTCAAAGGTACCTGGGGGGGGGGGAACACCGGTTACGTTGGCAAATGTGTATTTCCCAAACTCAGCACACATCACATTTTGTACCAAAATTGTTTCAGAACTAAAATGGTTTGCAGAGGGTTGTATCATTCTTGGAGGGGATTTTTACATCCCTCTCTCCCCTTCTCAAGATACCTCCAATGGTCATACCCACGTCTCCTATAAGATCCTGAAACGCATCAAGAGCTTATTGCATTCACTTAAGTTAGTGGACACATGAAGACTTCTACACCCCACAGACAAAGATTTTTCTTTCTTTTTGCCTCCCCATAAAAAATATTTCAGACTGGACCTGATCTTTATTTCCCAGAGGAATTTAAACACACTTTCAAAAGCAGAAATAGGCATTATCGCATTTTCCGACCATGCCCCAGTGGCTGTAACACTGTCCCTAGGACCCAAATAGAGATCCCCTTTCAATTGGAGGCTCAATGCTTCCTTACTAACAGATCCAAATATACATGACAGCATTAGAGATTCCATCGAAACATACTTCAGGTTGAACAAGGACTCGGACACTAACCCACTCAACAACTGGGAAGCACACAAGAGCGTCATAAGGGGCGAGCTCATAAGATGGGGCGTGAGAAGGAAAAGAGAAAGGGCTGAGGAAATCACCTCACCATCCGATACCATAGCCAAACTTGAGACATTGCACAAAAAATCACTCTCCGATAGAGTAATGGATGATCTGATTAGACATAGGTCATCTCTTAAACAGATTTTAACCTTTCAGACTCAAAAATCTCTATTTTTTAAGAGAAATATCTTTTATGAACAGGGTGATAAAGGGGGAAACAACTTGCTAGGGCCTTAAAGGATGCCACCTTAGCAAATAAAATTTTCTCGATTCGTAACAGTTCAGGCAATCTAGAGCACTCTTCAGAGAAAATAGCTGGAATCTTTCATGATTTTTATGCAGGCCTATATGACCTTCCACCACAACACAAACCAAGTCACATACAATCATCTAAGGAAGAAATGATCCTCAATTTTTTAACTGATAGCAAGCTCCCATCACTCTCTGATGAGGATGTCTCCACTCTGAACGAGCCCATTACCGCCACTAAACTTCAATCAATAATTAAAGATTAAAATCAATAAAGAGTCCAGGTCCGGACTGTTACACGTCCCAATATTACAAAACCTTCTCCCTCATCCTCACTGAACCGCTACTCAAAGCCCTTAACCACCTAGCACTACACCCACACAACTCCAGTTCCTTACTCTCTGCCCACATAGCCGTAGTCCCTAAGCCTGACAAAGACCACACAGAAAGCGCAAACTATAGGCCCATATCACTTCTAAATCTGGACATAAAAATCTTAGCAAAAATTCTAGCCAACAGGATCAAACCCCTTCTATCAACAATAATTGGCCCTGAGCAGGTAGGCTTTATGCCTGGAGGGGAGGCTAGGGACAACATAACCAAATCACTGAACTTAATCCACCACGCAGACGTCTCAAAAATTTAAGGCCTTCTCCTGTCCACTGACGCAGAGAAGGCCTTCGACAGGATTTCTTGGAAATACATGTTTGCAATGTGCTCCCATATCGGACTGAAAGGACATATGATAAATTGGATCAAGGCCCTCTATCAGAACCCGACGGCGCGGGTTAAAATTAACTCTACCCTCTCTGACCTTATAAATATTCGTAATGGCACTCGCTAGGGTTGCCCCCTGTCACCCCTGCTTTTTATACTGTCATTAGAACCACTCATTAGGTCCATAAACTTATCACCTGACATTAAAGGCTTCACGGTTAAGGACAGGGAATTTAAATTAGCGGCTTACACTGACGATCTCCTATTTTTTATCACTCAACCCCACATTTCTATGCCAAACTTATCCAAAATATTTAAAACGTTTGGCTTCATTTCAAACTTCAAGATCAACCCGTCCAAATCTGAGGCATTTAATCTCACCCTCCCCCCGGATAAATTCGATTAAAAAGAACTTTAAATTTAGATGGGAAAAAGAATCCCTTAAGTACTTGGGGGTCAAACTCACACCTAACATAAACTCACTGTATAAAACCAACTTTATACCTCTAATAAATTCAATCTCAGGGGACCTGAAGAGATGGAACTCCAAGTTCTTCTCATGGTTCGGAAGGGCCGCCATTCTGAAAATGGTGGTACTTCCGAGACTGCTCTACTTTTTCAACGCCCTTCAAGTCCACATACCAAACTCCTTCTTCGCCAAACTTCAGTCGGCCCAAAGGGGATTTCTTTGGTCAAACAAAAAATCTAGGATCTCAATGGAAATTCTTAAGCTTCCTAAAAACAGAGGAGGTCTGGGCCTACCAGACTACCAAAAATACTATTTTGCCTCCCACATTACAAGGGTGATCTATTGGCACTGCCACGGTCCTAATAAAGATTGGGTACAACTAGAATTGGACTATTCTTCACAATCCCTCCTATTACCCCTGGACCCTCCACTCTAAATCCTCAAAAAGCTCCTTCAACCCTCTCATAGCTAACACGCTTCAAATATGGCACAAACTAGCTTCGCCGTATAAACTAGCTACAATCCCGGGCCCGTTGACACCGATTGCAGGGAACCCTGACTTTCTTCCTGGAATGAACCAAAAATCCCTTCCGAACCCTAGCCCCTCACAAAAAATTTTAGTCACCCACTGTATGACTGGTAACGCGGTTAAACCATTCTCAACCCTTAAAACAGAATTTGGAGACTCGTCACCAAATCCCTGGTTCTACCTGCAACTCATGAGTTTCCTGGTAAATAGCAAATACAAATCCTTGTATTTTCATAGATTGACGCCACTTGAAGACATTTGCCATAAAAGAACTCAGGTCCTAAAGACAACCTCCTTAGCCTACACTTGGCAGATCTCACACGACTCTGAAGAGGCTACCAAACACAAAGAGAAATGGGAGAGGGATCTGGGACGGCAGTTTACCGAGCGCCAATGGGAAAGGGCATGTATATTTGCACACAAATGTTCATTGAGCACCAAGCATCAAGAAACTTCATATAAACTGCTAACACCTTCCTACATATCTGGTGGGATTGTCCCCAGATCCATAGTTTCTGGGAAGAGGTTTCCACCTGGATCAAGCACATTACTGAAACTAAAATTGACCTAGACGCCACGGCTTGCTTACTGCACATAAATTCTTTTTCCATACAAAAAAAAAAAAAAGTCCTTAACAAGGCACCTGCTTACAGCAGCAAAATCATTGATTCCATTCCATTGGAAAACAGATAGCACTCCGGGTGTCAGAGATTGGCTGCAAAGGGTACGATATATATACAGAATGGAAGAACTCATAGCTATGAAAAATGAAAGTAGTACCAGCTTTATTGAAAGTTGGTCACCCTGGGTAACTTTCACTTACTCAAAAGAATTTGAGTCTCTCTCCACTCGCTAGTATACTCCCCCCCCAGGTCCTTAGCTTCTTGACCTTGTATCTAAGCCTCTCATGTTGCATAATCCTTTTGTGTAACCTCATTCTCTCCCGAGATTAATTGGTTGTCCCAATGTCTATCCTCTCCTCTCGGACTTCCTAGGCAGAATATTTATATATCCCCCCGTCCCTTAATAATTAGACCCCCCCCCCCATCCCTTCAATAACCTGTATACTTACCTTCATTATCTCTCCCCCACTATCATTCCCCTATTACCCACTCAATAATCCTAATAGGCCTTCTCAATGTGATTTATCTAAACTCTTTAAGATAATATTCTTATTTCAGTTATTCTACTATGTAATCAAATTCATGTATCTGGTTTATATTGTTACATACTGTTTACTGTACAATTTTATACTCGCTTTAATAAACCTTGGATTGTGAAAAAACAAAACAAAGTGAGGACAGACCATATTGGCCCCATAAAGAAAGAGGAAGTACATCTGGTTACAAAGAATGGGGACTCGGAAGATGGCGAAGTTGTTCAATTTATTCTTCTCCTTAGTCTTCACAAGGGAATCGGGGGCTTTAGTAACCAAAACTGCAGAATTTATCCTCATGGCTAACAGAGGACAGAATTAGAATTTAACTTGGGAAGCTTCACATTAATAATTTCCCAGGACCGGATGGCTTGCACCCGAGGGTACTTAGGGATCTCAGTCAAGTAATTGCCAGAAAGTTGTTCCTAATTTTTACTGACAGTCTACTTACTGCAATGGTACCAGCGGATTGGAGAAAAGCCAATGTAGCACCAATAGTCTCTGGAGAAGAGACGCTTGAGAGGGGATTTGATTTCAATTTACAAATACCATACTGGTGGTGACCCCACAATAGGGATTTTTTTTTTTTTTGCAGAAGGGAGTTTAACAAGACACGTGGCCACTCGTTAAAATTAGAAGAAAAGAGGTCTAACTTTAAACTACGTAGAGGGTTTTTTACTGTAAAAGCGACAAGGATGTGGAATTCCCTTCCACAGGTGGTAGTCTCAGCAGGGGGGATCGATAGTTTAAAAAAATTATTAGATAAGCACCTGAGCGACCACAACATACAGGGATATACAATGTAATACTGACATATAATCACACACATAGGTTGGCGTCTTTTTTCAACCTCACCTACTATGTAACTATGTAACTAGCATCCCAAGTTCATATACATTAACACTCATTGGACCGCTGATTGATCTAATATTCACTTCAGGGATGTTGTTGAAGTGGATGACCTAATAGCAGAATATGGGTTGAAGTGTCCTGCCTGCTTCATTTCCCTTGGGTTGGATTACTAGCTACAGTGTCTTTGGACCTATTTAGTTTTGAGCTGTTTTAAAATGCATCAGTAAAATGCACTAATTGTCCAGTGGAAGTAGGATGCAACAATTTTATGACTTGAGATAAGTGAACCACTATCATGAAAACAATGCCCTTTTTATATTCTGTATTTCTATATATAGGTTAGTGTCCTGTAATCAGTGCTATAAAATGTCAGCCTAATTTTTTTTCTCTGTTTTATTGACTTGAAGCCATTGTGTGTGTAATTTCAGTGGGTGACAGCTTGGTGATACTTGGTGATATCTCTTGCTACATTCCCTCAATTAACCATCCACGGGCTACCTAGGGTGGAAACAATGCTGTCAGCTAATTGGTTCATGTTTTATTATTTGCTGAATGATGAAAAGAGACTGACAGCTGCAGCCTTTCTCAGTAGCATAAATGTTAGATATTATTTGAATACATCTATTTAGATTTGTCCCTTTATTAACATGTTACTTAATATAGAACTCCAGTCAAATTTATTATTTTTTATTAGGATGAAGTGGAAGGGTTAGAACCTTAGTCAGGTTGTATTGCTGTCTGTGTCTCTGTTGGGAAAAACCCAATTCACTTAAAAGTTTCTTCGCATTCAGGCTACTTAAAATGTAATTCCAGTTTTGAAGCCAAATTGGTGAAGCACCCTTGTCCCAAATAGGGTTACAGGTAAATTTATGTCACAAATGTCACATCTACCTCAATGCAGGTGGTCAGACACTATAGCTAGCTACTGTGTGCTTCTCCTATAGCAGCCCCCTTTCCCTTAAGGCAAGCAGGCCTACCGGTACTTGGTTGCCCCCTGGACTTATACACAATGCTATAGTGCCTGGCCACCACACCAGGGCAGACGCGAACAGAGCAAACAACAGACTACTTGCAGTTTAGCAGACAGATAGCATGGTTCTATGACAGTCCAGGTAAAAGGCAATAGTCCAATATCCGATCCAATGACAGTCTAGGACAGGTAAAGGCAAGCTGAGTTCAGGAAATAGTCCAGTATCTGATCTGGGTCATACACAGGGAAATTCAACAGCAAAGCAGGGCAGACAAACCGGAGGCTTGATCAGGAATGATGCAGGTAACTCTGTCTCGATCACAAGCAAGGGATAGAGTGTTCGGTTTGCTTATATCAAGTGACTGACCAGATCAATTACCTTGCAGGTGAACACAGACAAGGAGAATGCAACAGCCAACACCCGGATGCTGGAATGAGGAGCAGGAGCACTAAAGCCTTGTACACACGATCGGATATCTGATGGAATCTAATCCGATGGATTTTTTTGTCGGATATCCAACACTACGGCGAGCCGAAAAAAATGAAGTTCAATGCTTCCGAGCATGCGTCGACTTGATTTTGAGCATGCATGGATTTTTGTCCGATGGAGTTCCACACAGAAGATCAGATTTTTCTATTGTTTTTTTATCCATACGAAAAATTTAAAACGTGTTCAATTTTTTTGCACCGATGGGAAAAAAAAACTATGGGGCCCACACATGATCGGTTTGTCCGATGAAAACAGTCCATCGTTCTGTTTTCATCGGACAAATCGATCGTGTGTACACGACTTTAGTGATCCTGACAATTTAGTTGTGATGGGTGGTAGCCAGCCTGGCTAATTTGTAGTGTTTAGTGGTCAAATGGCTTTCTTCCTAATCCTGTTTAGCTGTGGCTTCTCTTTTTTTGTCAGTAGATGGCGTTGTTGCCTTTGACATTAATATGATGAGCTATAGTGAGTTCAGGTTATGAATAAACATACCTTTCTCAGCCAATCACATTCACTGCTATGAATGCCTAGGAGGGGGTTTTTATTTAGAAGGAGTCAGGTAATCAGGGTCTTCCCCACCCAGGCTGGGGTCTGGGTGACATGTGTGTGAAACAGCTCTTGGCTGCTAGGCATGAAGCATGATTCCTATCCAGGTGTTCTCCTGGCTGCTAGGCTTATCTGGGTGTTCAAGAACAACAGAAAAAAGCCTGCTCAATATCCAGAAAAAATTCTGAGAGGAATGGAGTTCTAGAGAAGTACCAGAGGTCACTCTTCATGGACTGGGCATCCATGAGGTGGCTGGGAGAGCATCAAGAGAGAACTCATCCAAAAGAATTCAGTATGATGCAGTGAGTAAGACACTTTTCACACTGAGGTGCTTTCCAGGCACTATAAAAATAGCACCTGCAAAGCGCCTGTAAAGCGCTTCTTCTGTCAGTCCAATGTGAAAGCCCAAGGGCTTTCGCACTGGAGCGGTGCGCTGGCAGGACGTCAAAAAAAGTCCTGCAAGCAGCTTCTTTGAGGACGCTTTAGGAGTGGCCTGATCTTAATGATCCTCTACTTACCCCCCAGCTGGGTTCTACTGACTTTGTACCTTCTGCCCAGCTAGTCTGGCACCTCTGAGGCCTCGTACACATGGCCGAGGAACTCGACGTTCAGCCCTGAAGCCGCCGAGGAGCTCGGTGGGCCGAGTTCTCCCATAGAACAACGAGAAAATAGAGAACATGTTCTCTATTTTCTTGACGAGTTCCTCGGTGGCTCCATCGGGCTGAAAGTGTACACACGACAGAGTTTCTCGGCAGAATCCGGCTCTGACCGAGTTTCTCGCTGAATTCTGCCGAGAAACTCTGTCGTGTGTACGAGGCCTGAGTCTTCACATACCTTGTATGGGTTACCTGTTTGGCCTGAGATTCTGAGGTGCATTAGGGAACCCGGTTCGGGGTAACAAGTGCCTTGGGGAAACCTAGATGGCCAACAAGTCCTAGAAACCAGACAAGCTACATGGTTGTTACCGGACATTCTGGTGTCAGAGTTCCGGTGTTGTAACTTGACCCCATGGCTAAGTTTGTGGATGGCCCATGGTACACAAGCGTTGGAAGGCCTACTGGTTTGAGGGATCAAATGTCATATGTCTCTGGGAATCTGGCCAACAGGATACCTAGTCAGTTGCCTATCCCCAGCGGTGGGGTACCTAGACAGTCACCAGACCCAGGCGGTGGGACACCTACCTTATTGTTGAATCTTGGATCTTGTCTCTTGAAACCCAGCACTTCTTCACTCTATGAGGAACTTTTACTCTGGTCGTCTGTTAGGCTGCTTTCACACTGAGGTTCTTTGCAGGCGATATAGCGCTAAAAATAGTGCCTGCAAAGTGCCTGGAAAGAGCCTCTCCTTTCACTCCAATGTGAAAGCCCGAGCAGTGCACTGGCAGGACAAATTAAGTCCTGCTAACTGAATCTTTGAGGCTGAAATCAATGGGCAGCACCGCCGGACTTCCGGCAAAGCACCACTGCAGCGGTTTTAACCCTTTTCCGGTCGCTAGCGGGTGTAAAATCGACCAGCTAGTGGCTGAATAGCACCGCAAAAACTACGGTAAATCGTCGCTAAATATATATATACCGCTGATGCCCCCACCACTCTAGTGTAAAAGCAGCTGACTGTTTATGGACTATGGCTGTTTGGAGCATCCAGAGGCTGCTCCTTAGAGGGGGGGGGGGGGTACTGTCAGGAAAGAGATTACCTGCTGTTGGCACTGTGGCTTCCAGATCTATAGTCTGCAGTTACGGTGTCCACCAGCAGGTGTCTCTCAGCAGTCAGAAGCTGACATCATCTCCTACAATCAATCATCATATAATGCTGATTGCAGGAAGTGCATTTATACCCTATACCTGCTATTCCTCACTGCCTTGGTATTGTCTCCATGTGCCCCAGACCTGCGTTCCATTTTTACCTGTATCCTGCAACTTGTTTCCTTTTCCTGGACCCTGCTCCCTTCCTACCTGCTTACTCCATCTCCTGTTACCCTCTCCCTGTCCTGTCTGGTTCCCAGCTCCCTCTGCTGATCTCCCGTTTATGACCCTGGCTCTATTACGATTATGATTTTTCTTGAAGCTGTAGTAGAATTCTAATGTTGTATGACTAGTAATAATTATATTTATTAATTATTATTACTAGTCAACCAACAATAGAATTTTTCTATAGCCTATGGGCCGAGCATTTGACCGGAAATGTATGATTGCAGCGTCGTACAGTTTAGCTGCTCCGTCGAATCTTCTTAGGCCTCGTACACACGACGGGACATGTCCGATGAAAACGGTCCGCGGACCGTTTTCATCTGACATGTCCGCTGGCGGATTTTGGTCTGATGGCTGTACACACCATCAGACCAAATTTCCCGCGGACAGCGAACGCGGTGACGTGGCCGCGCCGTCGCCGCGACGATGACGCGGTGACGTGCTTGACCCTGGAAGGTCAATGCTTCCACGCATGCGTCGAATCACTTCGACGCATGCGAGGGATTTCGGCCGAGCGGACATGTCCGGTGAGTCGTACAGGCTCAAATGCTAAGAAACATTTGTCCGCTGGAAACCTGTCCGATCCGCCGGAAAATTGTCCGGTCTGCCGTACAGACGACCGAACATGTCCGAGGAAACTGGTCTGCCGGACCAGTTTCAGCGGACATGTTCAGTCGTGTGTACGAGGCCTTAGAACTATCAACAGACACCATAAGCCTTCAATGACAGATTCAAAGTTTTTCAATGCTTTGTCGAATCTTTGTCGTTCATGTTGAATTGTCAAGTTAGTTCTAGCTATTTTACTGCTCCTCCTCTTTGGTTACAATCAGCCAATAACATTCATCATCATCATCATTATTTTTATTTTACTTCCCCCACCCAATTCCAGCAGCGATCTTTTCTCTCTATGTCGAATCTTTCCTCTCTATAATATCGAATCTTTCCTCTCTATTATGTCGAATCTTTCCTCTCTATAATGTCGAATCTTTTCTCTCTATAATGTCAAATCTTTTCTCTCTATGTAGTATAATCCTGGACTAATAGAGTTAAAGGATCACTAAAGGATTTTTTTTTTTTTAGCTAAATAGCTTCCTTTACCTTACTGCAGTACTGGTTTCATGTCCTCATTGTTCGTTTTTGCTTTGAAGTTGCTGTAATTCTGCTGTGATCTCCACACTTCCTGCTTGTCTGGCTCCTTATGAAAAATCTCATGGCAGCTTTTCACTGTGGTCCAAGCTGTGTGTCTAAAACTCCTCAGAACCAATCAGATTAATTTTAAAAACAAAACACTGCCCTGGATATGTTTGTTTTTGTTCTGTGGGTCTCTTTACTTCACAGAAACATGAAACCAGTTTAAAAATGAAAGTGAAACTGCAGGCACATTATATGATTGAATTTAATCTATTTTTAATCATTTTTAAAATAAATCAGTTAACTTTTATGTCTCTATACCCTGTAAACAGTAATTTCAGCAAAAACATTTTTTTCCTTTAGTGACCCTTTAACCACTTCCGGACCGCCGCATGTACATTTACGTCGGCAGAATGGCACGTACAGGCACATTGGCGTACCTGTACGTCCCTGCCTAGACGTGGGTCGGGGGTCCGATCGGGACCCCCCCCCGGTACATGCGGCGGTTCCCGTGGCTGTCCGAGCGATCCGGGATGAGGGGGCGGAGGACTAACTGGGCTGGTTGAGCAGGCAAACCCTCTCACTCCCTTATAGGGAGTCCCTCTGCCCTGTTGGGCTTCAAAGCGGAGCAGGTAGGGCGGGCTGTGTGGGAGGACCCCCTCACACACCCGCCATTGCCACCCGGGGCATGGAGAAAGGTGGCAGATTGCCTCTGGGGGAGGCCTGCCTACTCCCAACTCCTGCAGTCCGGCTCCTCTCTCGAGTACACGCACAAAATATACTTAAAAAAAAAAAAAGAAGAAGCAAAATCCAGAAGGCGCTACAGAGTATAAAAGAGGCACCTCTAAGTGTAGCAATATGGTTACATTTACAGTTACTGTAATGAAGGTACAACATTTAGCAACTCACATAGTTTATGATTAAAAGATGCACATCCAAGTATGCAGGCATCTGGGGTAAAGATGTCCACATAGATCTTCACACCACCTGTTCTCACCGCTATCAGTCTGCAATCGTGACCAGAAAGACTTCCCTGCAGTAGAGCGATTTGAAAGGTAGGCTTGAATCGCTCGTGGAGCACAGCGTGGAAGGGATGACATCAATGACAATGCAGAGGATGGTCTATGTGAACAGCTTTACCCCAGATGCTTGCATACTTAGATGTGCCTGGAGAGGGGAAGCCGGCAGAGCTGCAGGGGGACAAGGAGTGGACAGAAGAGCATACAGGGGCCCGGGAACAGCAGGACCTAGATAGATGGGGTGGTGGGGCGACATGGAAGAGAACTGATCCTCTCAGTTTTCCCTGTGCAGCTGCTGAATGCCCGCAGGAGGGAGAAGGAGGAGAAGCAGTCTTAGTTTCAGCAGCTTCAGGAGGAAAATAGAGGGCATTAGTTCCTCTATATGCCACTGCCCCTCCTATTCAGGTGTATTGGGGAGTTGCATGGGCCACCTGGAGCATAGGGGCCTGGTTGCAACTGCAAACCCAGCAACCCCTATAGGTATGCCCCTGGTTCTGCAGCAGCTGACCCTCCTAGTGTTGGCTCCTTTCTTTCCCAGACTGGTTGGATTTTCCTGGTCAGTGGCTTTTTAAATGTAATCTTGTAAAGAGTGGCCAGACGCTATTGTCTAAATCTTTGCAGGCAGCGGTCGTTATGATTCCTAAGCCTAACACTGACCCCCACACGTTATCGCCTAATCTTGTTACTGAATATAGAAATTAGGATCTTGGCCAACATTTTGGCCTCTAGTTTGAACTCTTTTCTAGGTCGGTTGATCCATGAGGACCAAGTAGGGTTAGTTCCCCTTCGGAGCACCGGTGACAATATTAGTAGGGCGGAACAGCTCATACACTTAACCAAAAATTGCTCCTGCTATGCTCCTTGTAACGGTCACCACCGTTTACGACCTTCCATCAACCCACGACAGCTTATCGACACTCCACAATCAGGCAAACGAACACGACCCATAAGAATTCCCCCCAGACACGAGACACACAGCTCTGTTCTGGTTTCAAATGCAAGACAACTTTAATGGTTAGCTCTCAAGGTTATATACAGTTTAAGCATGAAAGGAACAATCACACTGTCCACCCACACCTCACACCCTGGGGGGGGGGCTTCAATACACCTTCAGATGGCTAATTGCTAAACATTCCAGACATCTTGGCGCCGGGCTATAATTATCACTGCACCTGAGAAGTCACATTCCTTCATTAACAGAATTCAAACAAAACACCATCACACAATAAATCCCCCTCAATCCACATCTTTAGACAGACGGTCCGTCTCCGACAGAAAGGTATTCACACCTCTGAGCATCAATAGGCTTTAAACAGTGTTATCACACAATGAAAGGCCTTTCAAGAGCCAGCCTTATTTAACATGTCAACAGTCTACACAGAGAGATGAGTCATAGAATAAACCAACACTTTGCAATCTCCTGCAATATGAGCTATCAGTAATGTCCCCTGTCCTGTAATTTAGGATATAATTTCTCAGTCACCCTATGGCCCTATCGAGCATAAGGTGACCCTAGACATAAGAGTTATTAATGATGCTGGCACAGGAGTACCCCCAGGGCCGTTTGAAGGAATTAGGGGGCCCCAAGCAAAATGGACATGGAGGGCCCCCCCCCGCACACACAGCGCAGAACCACAGCAAGCAGAAAACCAACAGCCGGGTGGATGGAAGGGGTGATGGTGGGGCAAGATGAATCACTAGTGCCCCAGCATAGCATGACATATAAAAGAGGGCTGCATATGGTGTAGATCAGGGTTTCTCAACTCCAGTCCTCAAGGCGCCCCAACAGGTCATGTTTTCAGGTTTTCCCTCAGATGAAATGGCTGTGGTAATTACTAGGGCAGTGAAACTGATCAAATCACCTGTGAAAAATAATGGAAAGCCTGAAAACATGACCTGTTGGGGCGCCTTGAGGACTGGAGTTGAGAAACACTGGTGTAGATCAACCAATGAATTTTATTTATAAAAATATCTTACAAATCAGTGTAAATATGGCCAAAAAAAGTGATCACACAATGGTAAAATATAAATAAAAGCAATGTGGGAAGCATAAAGATGCCAGCATGACCTACCTGACCCCTACACTGACCAACCTGATCCCTACACTGATCCCTACACTAACCTACCTGATCCCTACACTAACCTACCTGATCCCTACACTGACAAACGCTGTCACTGTTCCATCAAATGCTCCTACTGTGCCCCCCCTGTCTGATAGAGGGGGTGGTTGGAGAGAGGGGGTGGCGCCCTTATGGACACACTGCCTCTAGATAAACAAGACCCCCAGCTAGGAGGACTGTGTGTGTGTGGGGGGGGTGATAAGGGGGTCCCTAATAAAGGAATCCCCCTCTCTTCCCCCTCCAGTTATGAGGATTGCAGGGGGTGATATTAGGGGACCCCCATCCAGGAACTCCCCTCCCTCCCCCACCAGTTAAAAAAGACCCCCAGCTTGGAGAACTGCAGGGGGGTGATGTGAGGACCCTGCTCACCCCCTCTAATAGAAAAAAAGAGCACTGGCCAGGAAGACTGCAGACCCCAGAAGGTGAATAGTGTGTGACTGTGAACAGATGCAGAAAGTCATTATACACACAGCAGCCCCAGAGGGGGAGGAGGGGGGGGGGGACTCACAGTAAGATGAGGAGGAAGAATTCCTGCACAGCTCCGATGTCTGCAGCTCTGGGCTGTCACTGCTGCCTCTGTCTGTGTTCTCCATGCTGCTGAAACTTCTTCTCTCCCTTCACCAAGTGTGGACAAACGATCCCGGGCTCTGCACAAGGGGGAGGGTGGAGGCGGGGAGAAATATGTGCCCCCTTCCCTTATTGGTCAAAGCTGTGAAAGCTGATAGTAAGGGAGAGGAGGATTGGTGCTACAGGGCTGCCACTATTTGATCGGGTCTCGAGCAGATTCAAAACCAAGCACTAGCGCGCCGCAGAGGAGGAGGAAGTGAAATCCTCCTCCACCTTCAAGCAGGGCAGTGACGTCACTGGTTGCCAGACGCTAGGCGGCTATAGCAACCAGTGATTTGGTGTATAGTCAGGTGGAGGCGGAGCCAGACCCAAAGCTATGGTGGCTCAGTCCCATGATTTCCTGAATCATGTTCCCAGTGTTCTTTTTATTCAGGGACAATGAACGTGGGCACCCTAGTTGGGGGCCCCCTTCCAACTGGGGGCCCCAAGCAATTGCTTGCATTGCCTCTCCTGTTCCAACGGGCCTGAGTACCCCTCATCCTTCCAAAGTCTCTGTTTGTCCCGGGTCATTCCGTTACACTCCTGTCCCTTGTTGTTCTCGAAACCTTTGACACCATTTCATGTTTTTTACTCTCTGGCGATGGGGCTTTAACCACTTAAGGACCGCCTCCTGCACATATACGTCGGCAGAATGGCACGGCTGGGCACAAGCACGTATATATACGTCCTGTAATTGTACCCAGCCGTGGGTCGCGGGCGCGCGCCCGCGGCCCGGTCCGAAGCTCCGGGACCGCGGGTGCCGCGGACCCGATCGCCGCTCGAGTGCGGCGATCGGTCCCCGGAGCTGAAGAACGGGGAGAGCCGTGTGTAAACACGGCTTCCCCGTGCTTCACTGTGGCGGCGTATCGATCGCGTCATCCCCTTTATAGGGGAGACACGATCGATGACGTCATACCTACAGCCACACCCCCCTACAGTTGTAAACACTCACACAGTGAACCCTAACTCCTACAGCGCCCCCTGTGGTTAACTCCCAAACTGCAACTGTCATTTTCACAATAAACAATGCAATTTAAATGCATTTTTTGCTGTGAAAATGACAATGGTCCCAAAAATGTGTCAAAATTGTCCGAAGTGTCCGCCATAATGTCGCAGTCACGAAAAAAATCGCTGATCGCCGCCATTAGTAGTAAAAAAAAAAATGCAATAAAACTATCCCCTATTTTGTAAACGCTATAAATTTTGCGCAAACCAACCGATAAACGATTATTGCGATTTTTTTTACCAAAAATAGGTAGAAGAATACGTATCGGCCTAAACTGAGGGAAAAAAAATTATATATGTTTTTGGGGGATATTTATTATAGCAAAAAGTAAAAAATATTGCATTTTTTTCAAAATTGTCGCTCTATTTTTGTTTATAGCGCAAAAACTAAAAACCGCAGATGTGATCAAATACCACCAAAAGAAAGGTCTATTTGTGGGGAAAAAAGGCCTGTCAGGCCTCGTACACACGGTCGAGTTCCTCGTCGAGTTCAGCCCTGAAGCCGCCGAGGAGCTCGGCGGGCCGAGAGCTCCCATAGAACAACGAGAAAATAGAGAACATGTTCTCTATTTTCTCGACGAGTTCCTCAGCGGCTCCAACGGGCCGAAAGTGTACAGACGACAGAGATTCTCGGCAGAATCCGGCTCTGACCGAGTTTCTCGCCGAATTCTGCCGAGAAACTCTGTCGTGTGTACGAGGCCTCACAGACACCCATTCCAAGCTCCTGAGGGTTTGGGAACCTTGGATTACCTTCAATGACCAATTAGGTCTGGACCGCTCCATACTATATGACCATTTTCACAACCCGTCCTAGGATGGCATGATTGATTGAACTGCACTGGATATTCCCCCCTCCTTTATTTTCATCTTTCCCCCCAGGCAAGTCCCCTTCCCCCCTGGTTCCCCTCCGCCCTTCCCTCCTCAGGCCACTTAAGCTGGTTGGTGGCCCCTCCTATAACCCTTCCTTTTTTCTCTAGCTTTCAGCCCCCTACCCCAGGTATAAGAGCCACTTTCCCACTCCCCCCCCTTTTTTTCCTTGGGGTGTAAATTTTTACTGCCAATACATTTCCTTACTGATTTGCATTATGTGACATGGGGGTTATTTACGAATGGCACTTTGCACTACAAAAAGTGCATTTGAAAGTGCAGTCGCTCTAAATCTAAGGCCCCGTACAGACGACCGAACATGTCTGCTGAAACTGGTCCGCGGACCAGTTTCAGCAGACATGTTCGGTCGTGTGTAGGCCCGAGCGGACAGGATTCCAGCGTACATTTGCCCGCCGGGCCTTTTTCCAGCGGGCAAATATTTCCAAACTTGTTTAGAAACAGCCCGCTGGAATCCTGCCCGCTCGGGAATCCTGGTCTGAGCAGACCTACCGTACATGTCCGAGCGCCCGCCATCCCTCGCATGCGTTGAATGACTTCGACGCATGCGTGGAAGCATTGAACTGGCAGGGCCGCCCACGTCGCCGCGTCATCGTCGCGGCCACGCCCCGCGTATTGTTTACGCGCGGATTTCTGTATGATGGTGAGTACAGCCATCATACAGAAATCCCCGGGCAGACATGTACGGTGAAAACGGTCCGGCGGACCGGTTTCATCGTACATGTTTGCTCGTCTGTACGAGCCATAAGGGGTAGATCTGAAATGAGGGGAAGCTCTGCTGATTTTATCATCCAATCATTTGCGAGCTAAAAAAATTATTTTCTTCCTTGCATGTCCCCCTCGGATCTACAACAACTTTATTTCCAAGTGCACATTCAGTGCACTTTCAAGCGCATAGTTGATTTGCCTTTAGTAAATAACCCCCATGATGTTACAAGGTATGTACATTTTCTGGACCCGTCCTCTGTTAGTGAAGAATCTTGTGTATTTTTATTTATTTACTTTTTGTCCACACAGGCAAGTTGTAATACCCCAGTATGAAATGTTGTACCCTCATTTTACATGATTTTCATTGTACTTCTCTGTGTAAAACATTTTTGTTATACAATTTTAAATAACTTTTGAATATTTTCTCTCCTTGCAGTCGATCTAATAGTCCTTGTTTATGGACAGATCTTCAGGCATCTCCACAGGTAAGTCTTGCCTTTCAAGTCCGACAGCAGTTTACTTTACAACTTTTTGACACCTGGATCATAGCGATGACTTCCAAATCCCTACTGCAAGTCATGTCTCCGCAAGAGGTTGTGTAGCAGCTCATTGTGTTCCCTAACTTTTCTTTTTAATGTTTCTACAGCAGTTCAGTTTCCTTCCCTGTTTCCTGATATCAGAGGTTCTGCAGCAGCCACGTCCCTTTTCTGTTTCCAAGAGCTTCTGCAGCATCTGAACAACTTAATACAAATTAAAAGATTAGAATTCCTCCCAACAGTGTTAATTTTGACATCAAATAAAAAGTTTTAGTCATAATCGTTTGACTAAAATGCAATTTTAGTTATAGTCGTATTTTAGTAAATTGAATTGTTTTAGTTTTCGCCATATTTTAGCTGACTAAAATAGTGTTAATTTATTTGATTATTTTTGTCAACAAAGTTACAAAAGTTTGTCTAATAGCTAGAACACTCTTCTATTTCCAAGGTGTCGTGGAAGAATTCCCTCGGGCTTTGTACGCAAATCCACACCGCGCCAAATTGTGAACTTCCAGCGTCTCAATGCGCACAAAGCACCAAACAATTCCTTCGTGCTTAAAAGCACGTTTGTATCAAGCTCTTTGTACAAGGAATGTGAAGTCACTTCATGGCACCAGGAAGAGTCAGAAAACAATGCTGCTTCTAGCTGGAATCTCAAGTTTCTGCCTAGAGCACAGGAAACTCCAAATCCTTTATTCATTGCAAACAAAAGAATAACAAAGCAGGAAGTGATGGCCCCAACAGCGAATCACTTCCCTTAATACAAAATCACATGGCAGGAAATGACAAACAAAAAGGGGAGGGCACTCAAAGAAAGGCAGGGCAAAGGAAGTGCACACACCCCATCTTAGTCAGCATGGAACCTATTCAGACACTGTTCAAAGTAAAACAATATCTGAATAAAGATCATTCTAATTGTTCATATAGGCTTCAGACAATCTGCGGGGACACTGCTACTGCTGTTGTCAATATACGGTACAAGTACACCAACAAGGCAGATATTAATGTCCTCTCACACAGATATGTATCCATAAAGGATAACGAAGTCCGCAAGAGAGATATAATAGGTTCCTCTCGTTATGCAGACTTCGCTTCTCTAATGTGTATAGTCATTGGAAAGCAAGCAGTCCAGCGCATTGCGCTTGATATTTACAAACCAATAAATGCCCACACACACAGAGAACACGTATCAATCCCATAAGAAGGTTTTCATACTGACCGTTTTACTGCTGGTCTTGATTCAACCCAAGTGCGCTCTACTAGAGCGCTCCTCGATTAAACATCAGACACAGAGAGACAGATGACAATCTATAAAACACACATCCTAGAATAAAATGTCCACATATATAAAATTTTCCACAACAAAGGATAGTCAGCCCAAGACAACAGCTGAACCCCTTCCCTATTCCAGCTCTGGTATAGAGCCTTTTCCTCCCAATGTTTTCCACAGTAGCTGAATCTCACTATTTCCAAGCATTGTCAGCAAAAGAGGCGCTGAAGCAGCTGAGCCCTTCCTAAATCTTAGCTGCTCAGTTTCTCCTCTGTTATAGGGCTAGATTCACAGAGAGATACGACGGTGTATCTCCTGATACGTTGTCGTATCTCTGACTTATGCTGGTCGTATCTATGCGCCTGATTCATAGAATCAGTTACGCATAGATATGCCTAAGATCCGACAGGTGTAACTGTGTTACACCGTCGGATCTTAACTGCAATTTAAAAATGGCCGCGGGGGGCGTTCTCGCTGATTTACACTAAGAAATATGTAAATCAGAGAGATACGGCAATTCACAGAACGTACGCGGACCCGATGCAGTGTTGTTACGACGTTTCCGTAGCGGTTTTCCCGGCGTATACTTACCCCTGCTTCTATGAGGCGCAGCCAATGTTAAGTATAGCCGTCGTTCCCGGGTCAGTTTTTTTTTTTTTTTTACGTCGTTTGCGTACGCCGATTCAGAAACCCGCGCGCCGCAAGTTACGCTCACGCCGAAACCACTGAGGTCCTAGCGACGTCAGTGGGAGCAATGCACTCCGGAAAATTTTGCGGACAGCGCATGCTCATTTAAATTGGCGCGGGGACGCGCCTGATTTAAATAGTACACTCCCCCTAGCCGCGGAATTTGAATTCCGCCGGGGGATTTACGATCCGCCGCCGCAAGTTTGGAGGTAAGTGTTTAGTGAATTTGCCACTTGCCTCTCAAACTTGCGGCAGTGGATCTTAAATCACATAGATCACGCGGATCTAAAGATCCACTGATCTATGTGAATCTAGCCCATAGAGTCCTTTTCTCCAAGGAGGGGGCTCGAGATGTTCCCATGTTATTCCAAGATGTTCCGCAGCAGCTGAACCCCCTCCTTACTTACCCTTCCATGTTCTCCCAAGATGTTCTGCAGCAGCTGAACCCCCTTCTTGCTTAAATGGGTTGTAAAGGTTAGTTTTTTATTTTCTAAATAGGTTCCTTTAAGCTAGTGCATTGTTGATTCACTTATGCCCTGTACACACAATCGGTTCGTCTGATGAAAACGGACCAATGGACCGTTTTTATCATCGTGTGTGGGCCCCATAGTTTTTTTTCCCATCGGTGAAAAAAAATAGAACCTGTTTTAAACAGTGGCGGTTCGTCCATAGAGGGCGCTGGAGCGCCGCCCCCTGTGGCTCTCACCGCCACTGAGTGAAATAACATAGATTCATGCATTGCACGAATCTATGTTATTTTCGCCGCTGCCGCTGTTATTCAGATGGTCGGCGCTCAATGTCCGGCCATCTGAATAACGCCAGCTAGTTGGCTGTAGGGAAATGTCTATCAAAGCCAACGGCTCTGATAGGCTTTCCCAATACAGCCCTCGGGTCCCGGAAGCTTATTCTCGGAGCGCACAGACTGTACGCCCCTTGAATAAGATGACAGGCGTCTCAGCCAATCACGTTGGCCGGTTCTGGCTACCTGTAACCTGATTGGCTGAGACGCCTGTCAGTCATCGAGGGCGGGAGAAGACATCGTGGGACGTGGATGCCTGACTCCAGTAAAGGTAAGTGCCGGGCGGGGGGGGGGGGAGAACGCAATTTACAGGGCACAGTGGGGACAATTGGCACAGCGGCGACCATTAAAGGGCACAGTGGCTGCGTTTAATGGCATGGCACAGTGGTGACAATGGATGGCACAGTGGCTGCGTTTAATGGCATGGCACAGTGGTGACAATGTATGGCACAGGGGCTGCGTTTAATGGCATGGCACAGTGGTGACAATGTATGGCACAGGGGCTGCGTTTAATGGCATGGCACAGTGGTGACAATGTATGGCACAGTGGCTGCGTTTAATGGCATGGCACAGTGGTGACAATGGATGGCACAGTGACTGCGTTTAATGGCATGGCACAGTGGTGACAATGTATGGCACAGTGGCTGCGTTTAATGGCATGGCACAGTGGTGACAATGTATGGCACAGTGGCTGCGTTTAATGGCATGGCACAGTGGTGACAATGTATGGCACAGTGGCTGCGTTTAATGGCATGGCACAGTGGTGACAATGGATGGCACAGTGACTGCGTTTAATGGCATGGCACAGTGGTGCGAATTGATGGCACAGTGGTGCGAATTGATGGCACAGTGACTGCATTTGATGGCATGGCACAGTGACTGTGTTTAATGGCATGGCACAGTGGTGCGAATTGATGGCACAGTGGTGCGAATTGATGGCACAGTGACTGCATTTGATGGCATGGCACAGTGACTGCATTTGATGGCATGGCACAGTGACTGCGTTTAATGGCATGGCACAGTGGTGCGAATTGATGGCACAGTGGTGCGAATTGATGGCACAGTGACTGCATTTGATGGCATGGCACAGTGACTGCGTTTAATGGCATGGCACAGTGGTGCGAATTGATGGCACAGTGGCTGCATTTGATGGCATGTAACAGTGGCTGCGTTTGGGCACAGTGAGACTGCAATTTTTTTTTTCCTTTGCGCCCCCCCAAAAATTTTGAGCACCAGCCGCCACTGGTTTTAAATGAACCGATCGTGTGTACAGGGCATTACCTTTTCCTTCGATTTCCCTTCTGAATGTTATTTTTCTTTGTCTGAATTTCTCATTTCCTGTTCCTCCTCAGTAAGCTTTCCACCATCATCCGATCGGTGGTTAGTCAGGCAGAACAACTTACTGAGGAGGAACAGGAAGTGAGAAATTCAGACAAAGAAAAAAAAACATTTAGAAGGGAAATGGAAGGAAAAGGTAAGTGAACCAACAATGCAGTAGCTTAAAGGAAGCTATTTAGAAAATAAAAAACAAACCTTTACAAACTCTTTAACCTCCTGTGTTCTCCCAAGATGTTCTGCACTGTATTTTCTAGACTTTTTTTTTCTCCTACAGTTTAGCAGCAGGAAAAACGCAGTAAAAAGCACCCCTTTTGCATGCGTGTTCACGTGTAAATCATACACGTTCCCATGGCTGACGTTAATGCATTCTATTGGCTACATTGAATGTTCTGGCCATTAGAATGCATTAAGGCAGGAAGGGGCATAAGTGTGCATAGCGCTAATGTGCGTTTAGGCGTTTTTGTGCATTTTTTGTCCTTTCCTTAGGTGCCTCTAAAATCCTCTAAACGAATACCCCGTACACATGATCGGAAATTCCGACAGAAAAAGTCCGATGTGAGCTTTTGGTTGGAAATTTCGACCGTGTGTATGCTCCATCGGACTTTTGCTGTTGGAATTTCTGCCAACAAAAGATTGAGAGTTGGTTCTCAAATTTTCCGACGGAAAAAATTCCTATATGAAAGTCCGCTCTTCTGTATGCAATTCCAACGTGCAAAAAAACACACATGCTCAGAATCAAGCAGAAGAGCCGAACTGCCTATTGAACTTCATTGGTCTCGGCTTGACGTTTGAAATTTCCGACAAGATTTGTGTGACCGTGTGTATGCAACACAAGTTCGAGCCAACATTCCGTCAGAAAAAATCCAAGGTTTTCTTTTTGGAATTTCCGATCATGTGTACGCGGCATAAGGTGACCAGATTTTTTTAAATGAAATCCGGGGGCATATTTTTTTTTACTAGTAATGGCGGCAATCAGCAACTCACTGCCCGACGCCACCACCGCCCGCCTCTTAAGTCTTACTCTCCGGGCCCTGGCTACTACTGGGTGGGAGCGGAGGAAGATCCCTGTTTCTATCTATGGAACTGATCCACAGAATCAGTTTCTCATAGATAGGCAGAAGATCCGACATGTGTAAGGGACTTACACTGTCGGATCTTAGGATGCAGTACCGCAGCCGCCGCTGGGGGCATTTCTCGTCGAAATCCAGCGTCGGGTATGCAAATTAGCACTTACGGAGATCCACAAAGCTTTTACGCTTCGTTTTTTCTCCGTAAGTATTAGTTTGCCGTCGCAAAATTAGGGCTGCTTTTACAAAGTGTAAAGTTGGTAAACCATGTAAAAGTAGACCCTTCTTTCCCGCGACGCTGTCAAATTTTATTTTTTATTTTTTTTTCCCGCCGCATCTCTTTTTTTTCCCAACGCAACTTTTTTGACCCGGCGCGATTCACAAAACTCGGCGTAACGTAATTTCGCGCAATGAACGTCGGGAGCATGCGCAGTACGTCCGGCGCGGGAGCCCGCCTAATTTAAATGGGACTCGCCCCATTAGATTAGGAACGCCTTGCGCCGGACGGATTTAAGTTACACCGCTCAAAATTTCTAGGTAAGTGCTTTGTGGATCGGGCACTTAGGTAGAGATTTTGCGGTGGTGTAACTTAAACGGGAAAAATTAAGTTACGCCGGCTTTTTGTGGATCAGGCCCTGAGTTCCTGCTGTGAAAAAAGTGCAGGAACTCCTTTCTGACGCGTTCCCACAGGACTTGAGCCCTGCTGGTCACCCAACTTTAATGCCGTATATAAGTGATTATGGGTGGGACACAACAGCCATATTGTCAGTGTGTGTTAGACAGTAGCTCAGAAAAAGCGTCAGGAACAGACCCAACAGACAAGGTGGCTTCAAGCAAACAAGCAAGCAGAATGCAGACAAGCAGATGGCAAACATTTAGCAGATGACAAACTTTTAGCCATCTGCCTGACTGCACCACAGACAAGCAACCAGTCTATGAACCACCACCAGATATCAGGCGACAGATAAGCTTACTTTACTTATAAGAGCTCTATAGATCTCGCCTAATTATATATGATGTAGTAGCATGGTTCTTTATCTGTGCTGTAATGAAGCTGAGCATTTGCTAATACACTGCTTCCTGAGTCTACGGAATCACATAAAATATAATAAAATATCAACAATGGGCCAGATTCAGAAAGATCAGCGGATCTTTCCGCTGGCGTAACGTATCTCATTTACATTACGCTGGCGCAAGTTTTTCAGGCAAATGCTTTATTCACAAAGCACTTGCCTGTAAAGTTGAGCCGGCGTAGCGTAAATCCCCCATGCGGAATTCAAATTCCGCGGGTAGGGGGCGTGTAACATTTAAATCAAGCGTGTCCCCGCGCCAAACGAACTGCGCATGCGCCGGCCGCGATGGATACCCAATGTGCATGCTCCAAATGACGTCGGCAAATCGGCATGCTTTCGATGTGAACGTAAATTACGTCCATCCGTATTCGCGAACGACTTACGCAAACAACGTAAAATTTCCAAACTCGGCGCGGGAACGACGGCCATACTTAACATTAGCTACCCCTCATATAGCAGGGGTAACTATACGCCGGAAAAAGCCGAACGCAAACGACGTAAAAAAAAAGCGCCGGGCGGTCGTTCGTTTCTGAATCGGCGTGACTCGCGTAAAACATACGGAAGCGCCACCTAGCGGCCGGACTGAAATTGCAGCCTAAGATCCGACGGTGTAAAACACTTACACCTGTCGGATCTTAGGCATATCTATGCGTAACTGATTCTATGAATCAGGCGCATAGATACGACGGCCGGACTCAGAGATACGATGGCGTATCAGGAGATACACCGTCGTATCTCATATCTGAATCCGGCCCAATGTATGTATCAATTGTCTCATAAACTGTCATGCACAGCTACAAAGTAAGGCAGAATAAAATATATGAATGCACTGCCACCTTGTGGGTTCTTTATATATCTGCTGTCTGAGTTAAAAGGGTTGTAAAGTCTAATTTTTTATTTATTTTTTAAAGCGGTCCTCCACCCTAAAGTGGAGTCCCGCTGATCGGAACCCTCCCCCCCTCCGGTGTCACATTTGACACCTTTCAGGGGGGAGGGGGGTGCAGACACCTGTCTAAAGACAGGTATTTGCACCCACTTCCGGCCACACGCTACGGGCGAAAGACGGGCATTCCGTCACATCCCGTCTGTCGCCCGTTGTGTGCTGGGAACACTCGGCTCCCAGCACACAGCGTGTGAGCCAATCGGCGGGCGCAGCGCGACTCGTGCATGCGCCGTAGGGAACCGGGCAGTGAAGCCGCAGCGCTTCACTTCCTGGTTCCCTCAGCGTGGATGGCGGGGGGAGCAGCAGAGAGACGAGCGATCGCTCGTGCTCTGCTGCGATCGGCGCTGGACTCCAGGACAGGTAAGTGTCCTAATATTAAAAGTCAGCAGCTGCAGTATTTGTAGCTGCTGGCTTTTAATATTTTGTTCCCATGGCACATCCGCTTTAAATAACAAACATGTCATTTTTACCTTCACTGTGCAGCTTGTTTTGCACAGAGTGTCCCCGGTCCTCCTCTTCTGGAAGCCACAGCGGCTCCTGCGGCTTCTCCCCGCATTTGATAACCCCCTCTGGGAAGCGCTCTCCCGAGGGGGTTACCTTGCGGGCGTGCTCCCGAGTCCAGCATTCGGCGCCCAATGGCAAATGCCAGGGGGGGCGCGTCATTGGATTTGATTGTGGGAGCCAATGGCTGCGCTGCTATCAATCAATAGCCAGGAACCTGTGGAGAGAGGGACGGCGGGGACACGCCCACGGAAATTTGGGGCTCAGGTAGGGAAAAACGGAGGGGCTGGGGGGCCAGACACTGCAAGGTGATTTTTCACCTTAATGCGTAGGATGCATTAAAGTGAAAAAACACGAAGGTTTTAAATCGGTATTAAACAATAATGTAATATATTGCAGATTACCAATCATTAAATGTTGTGGCTCCATTTATTGTCTTTTTTTAGGTTTTCCCCCTGTGTTTTCACCTGATGATGTGACCATTAACACACCTCCTGTATTGAAGCCTCCACTCTGGATGAAGGAGCACAGGGGGAACCTTTGGACAGCAACATTGTTAATCTGGGGAGTGTTCGTTTAGCAGTACTAGCAGATTTTGATACACTAACAAATTAAAACTAATCACATCAACCGTTTTTATGGGATAAAGGTTGTACATGAATTGTTGAAAGCTAATCATTGTAAGCACCCCTTCATTGGTAAATGGTTTGTCACAGCCTTCTAACTGCTACATCTACAAGAAAGCTTGTTCTTTGGAAAAACAACAGACTTACTGGTCAGATCAACATATTAAAATAAGGGGAAGAAACGAAAATGAATTCAGTTACCGTATTTATCGGGGTATTGCGCGCTCCGGCGTATAGCGCGCACCCCTAAAGTGGACCCGCATTCCTGTAAAAAAAAACATTTTAGTACTTACAGTTTTGGTGTCTTGCGCGGCGGCCTCGTCGGGTCCGGCGTCCGTCTGTGGCTTCGGGTGTCCTCTTCGTCGGGTCCGGCGTCCTCCTGCGGTGTCCTCCCGCTTGTTCCCTGCTTTCCTCCTCCGAGTTTGAACACTGCGTCGGCATCGTGTATAGTCGGGCAGGCTTGGCTCCCCTTGCGCTCACATCCTGGTGTTCAAAAGTGTGTTCAAACTCGGCGCGGGAAAGCGGGTATCGGCGTATATAGCGCACACCCACAATTTTGCCCTGATTTTCAGGGCAAAAAAGTGTGCGGTATACGCCGATAAATACGGTATGTCATCTAAGAATTGGTAAGCTGCAATATAACATGCTTCCAAAAATGTACATTGTCCTGGTTTTATCAAACCTTATTCAAGGGCACCTATTTAACAACAGGCTTTGTTCACAAATGGGCAACCTCTCTACTGACAGAGGTAACTTGGCAGTACGGTATGCAGCATGGCTGGATCCATACTACCAAGTCGATTGCGAGCGACAGCTGAAGGGAGATTCAATTTAAAGTGATTGTAAACTATTGGGTTTTATTTTTTTTAAATGTAGCGCCCCCTTTGCTTTTAACATGGGCACTACGCTAAAGTTAGCGGGGAATGGGAGAGTTACTTTGCTCCCATTCAAGATTTGTTCAAATTCCGGACGTCTGTCATTCCAGAATTGTCCACTGGGTCAGTCTGTGGTCCAGGGATGCAGTGCCATCCCTGGCCAGCAGTTGGCGCTAGAGGGGTTCTGGCAGAGCAAGCTTTCCCAGCAGCCAATTAGAGGAGTTTTCCCTTGCAAGGCATGCTGGGGGAGAGTATATCTGTGACGGGGGTCATGTGTTCTAAAACTTTCGCGGGGCCCCCGTTCCAGGTGCGGTACCCACCTTCAGGGTACGCGCATCCATGGACCCCGCCAGCGCGGCCCACCTAGCCAAGGCTCAATACTGCCTTAAACCTCATCGGGAGGAAAAGGTGGACTTCAGTGTTTCGCTGGATTCCAGGATCTATTGAGAGGATCCCAGTCTGGGATCGGGTGTTCGGATCACTGGCAGGTATGATTGCTGTCATCCGGGGACCTGTTTAGGAAAAAGTCTGCTGGGAGGAGTTTCTCTTTATTCACCAAAGTCCTTTATTGAAATTGGCCTGTAGCAGAGGGCCTAGAGCCGGGTCTGTGAGACAGACCTGTTCCTCCCAGACAGTTCAGAGTGACACTTCGGCTGCCAGGCCTATTATAGGGGTCTGTCTGGGGGCACTTTACCCACTCCGAGTAGAGTGGCGACGAGTTATAGAAGTTGGTGCTATACAGAGTAGTACTGACTGCTCCATTGTTATCCAAGCCTGATACTGCAAGGTTCTCTCCTCCTATCCTTTCATCAACCTTGTCCTTCCAAATTGATGTTGATGTTGGCCGTGTTGGCCTGGAAATAAAGCATTGAAAACCCTTCAATTACTGTCTGGACCTTCGCTCACTGTTTGTTCTGCCACCGCACCCCTGGAGCCATGTCAGGGTAACTTAATTTGCCAATCCCAAATCAATCAGCGGCTTCTTCGGGGGTGAGCGCTACATAAACAACAAACATGTCATACTTACCTCCACTGTGCAACTCGTTTTGTACAGAGTGGCCCCAATCCTCCTCTTTTGGGCCCCCCCTGCGGCTCTCGTGGCTCCTCCTCGCATCAGATAACCCCCTAGGAGAAGCGCTCTCCCAGGGGGTTACCGCGCGGGCGTGTACCCGAGTCCAGCATTTGCGTCCATAGACACGAATGTCGGACTCGGCCCCGCCCCCAGGCGCCCGCATCATTGGATTTGATTGACAGCAGCGGGAGCCAATGGCTGCGCTGCTATCAATCTATCCAATCAAGAGACGGGACCCCGTGCAGAGAGGGAGAGTGTGTCTCCGCCGAGGGAATTAAGGGGCTCAGGTAAGTAAAACGAGGGGCTGGGGGGCCGGTCACTGCCCCACAAGGGTTTACAAACCCTTTAAAGTGGTTGTAGACCTCAGACATGAAATATGAACAAAGCATATCCCTCTATAGGGCCAGATTCAGAAAGGAGTTACGACGGCGTATCTCCAGATACGCCGTTGTAACTCTGAGTGTGAGGCGTCGTATCTTGGAGCCTGATTCAAAGAATCAGATACGCCAGAATTTGTCTAAGATACGACCGGCGTAAGTCTCCTACGCTGTCGTATCTTAGTTGCATATTTACGCTGGCCACTAGGGGCGCTTCCGTAGATTTATGCATAGAATATGCAAATGAGCTAGATACGCAGATTCAGAAAGGTACGTGCGCCCGGCGCATTGATATACGTCGTTTACGTAAGACTTTTGTCGGCGTAAAGTTACTCCTGCTATATGAGGCGTAGCCAATGGTAAGTATGGACGTCGGAACAGCGTAGAATTTTATGTGGTTTACGTCGTTTGCGTAAGTCGTACGCGAATAGGGCTGTGCATAAGTTACGTTCACGTCAAAAGCATTGACTATTTGTGACGTGATTTTGAGCATGCGCACTGGGATACGTTCACGGATGGCGCATGCGTCAATTACGTGGGGTCACGAGTCATTTACATACAACACGCCCACTACCAGCCTACTTTGAATTACGCGGACTTACGCCGACCCGTTTACACTACGCCGCCGTAACTTAGGGCGCAAGTTCTTTATGAATACGGGACTTGCCTCACTAAGTTACGGCGGCGTAGTGTATCTGAGATACGCTACGCCCACCTAAAGATAGGCGATTCTATCTGAATCTGGCCCTAAGTGTGTACTTGTCTCAAATAAGGTCACTCTGTTTCATTTTTGTTTGCTGCTTCATTCTTCTGCTATCAGCATGAATCACTTCTGACAAGTTTTCCAGACACCAAGAGAAAAAAGGTGACAGGGAGGGATCTCCAGCTGATTGACAGCCTTGGCTCTGTTGCTGTGTGCTGTGTGAAGGGGGCATGTCCCTTCCGTCCAATTAGCTCTTACTGAGCTCTGCAGTGTAACTTCCGCTCTCCTTCCCATTTTCTGACAGCTCAGACAAGCTTTATAAATTATGGACTTTGGCTGTAGAGAACGGAAGACTGCAGATAAACAAGTACAGCTTATGTATGAGGATTTGTTTCATCTCTGTGTATCACCACACCTAGAGTATGCTATCCAGTTTTGGGCACCACCCCTCAGGAAGGATGTACTGGAAATAGAGCGAGTACAAGGGCAACAAAGCTAATAAAGGGTCTGGAAGATATTCGTTATGAGGAAAGGTTGCGAGCACTGAACTTATTCTCTCTGGGGGAGAGACGCTTGAGAGGGGATATGATTTAGATTTAAAAAAACCGTACCGGTGACCCCACAATAGGGATACAACTCTTTTATGAAAGGGAGTTTAACCACTTAAGGACCGCCTCCTGCACATATACGTCAGCAGAATGGCACGGCAGGGCACATGTACGTATATGTACGTTGATCTTTAAGCCCAGCCGTGGCCCGCGACCCAATACGAAGTTCAGTGACCGGGACCGCAGGACCAGCGGACCCGATCGCCGCTGGAGTCCCGCGAACGGTCCCCGGAGCTGAAGATCGGGGAGAGCCGTGTGTAAACACGGCTTCCCCGTTCTTCACTGTGGCGGTGTCATCGATCGTACGATCTCTTTTATAGGGATCCACAATCGATGACGTCACACTTACAGCCACACCCCCCTACATTTGTAAACACACATTAGGTTACTCATAACCCCATCAGCGCCCCCTGTGGTTAACTCCCAAACTGCAACTGTAATTTCCACAGTAAACAATGCACTACCGTAATTACCCATCAGCCTAAAAAAAGGGCACTACCGTAATTACTAATCAGCCTAAAAAAAGGGCATTACCGTATTTACCCATCAGTCTGAAAAAAGGGCACTACCATAATTACCCATCAGCCTAAATAAAGGGCACTACCGTAATTACCCATCAACCTAAAAAAAGGGCACTACCGTAATTACCCATCAGTCTGAAAAAAGGGCACTATCATAATTACTCATCAGCCTAAAAAAAGGGCACTACCGTAATTACCAATCAGTCTGGAAAAAGGGCACTACCGTAATTACCTATCATCTTAAAATTGGGAACTACCGTAATTACTCATCAGCCTTAAAAAGGGCACTACCGTAATTACCCATCATCTTTAATAAGGGCACTACGTAATTACCTATCATCTTAAAATTGGGCACTACCGTAATTACTCATCAGCCAAAAAAAAGGGCACTACCGTAATTACCCATCATCTTTAATAAGGGCACTGCGTAATTACCCATCATCTTAAAATTGGGCAATACCGTAATTACTCATCAGCCTAAAAAAGGGCACTACCGTAATTACCCATCAGTCTGAAAAAAGGGCACTACCGTAATTACCCATCAGCCTAAAAAAAGGGCACTACCATAATTACCCATCAGTCTGAAAAAAGGGCACTACCGTTATTACCTATCAGCCTAAAAAAAGGGCACTATCGTAATTACCCATCATTCTAAAAAAGGGCACTACCGTAATTACTCATCAGCCTAAAAAAAGGGCACTACCGTAATTACCCATCAGCCTAAAAAAGGGCACAACCGTAATTACTCATCAGCCTAAAAAAAGGGCACTACCGTAATTACCCATCAGCCTGAAAAAAGGGCACTACCGTAATTACCCATCAGCCTACAAAAAGGGCACTATCGTAATTACCCATCATTCTAAAAAAGGGAACTACCGTAATTACTCATCAGCCTAAAAAAAGGGCACTACCGTAATTACCCATCAGCCTAAAAAAAGGGCACTACCGTAATTACTAGTCAGCCTAAAAAAAGGGCACTACCGTAATTACCCATCAGTCTGAAAAAAGGGCACTACCGTAATTACCCATCAGTCTGAAAAAAGGGCACTACCGTAATTACCCATCAGTCTGAAAAAAGTGCACTACCGTAATTACTCATCAGCCTAAAAAAAGAGCACTACCGTAATTACTCATCAACCTAAAAAAAGGGCACTACCGTAATTACCCAACAGCCTAAAAAAAGGGCATTATCGTAATTACCCATCAGTCTGAAAAAAGGGCACTACCATAATTACCCATCAGCCTAAATAAAGGGCACTACCGTAATTACCCATCAGCCTAAAAAAAGGGCACTACCGTAATTACCCATCAGTCTGAAAAAAGGGCACTATCGTAATTACTCATCAGCCTAAAAAAGGGCACTACAGTAATTACCCATCATCTTTAATAAGAGCACTACCGTAATTACCTATCATCTTAAAATTGGGCACTACCGTAATTACTCATCAGCCAAAAAAAAGGGCACTACCGTAATTACCCATCATCTTTAATAAGGGCACTGCGTAATTACCCATCATCTTAAAATTGGGCAATACCGTAATTATTCATCAGCCTAAAAAAAGGGCACTCCCGTAATTACCCATCAGTCTGAAAAAAGGGCACTACCGTAATTACCCATCAGCCTAAAAAAAGGGCACTACCGTAATTACCCATCAGTCTGAAAAAAGGGCACTATCGTAATTACTCATCAGCCTAAAAAAAGGGCACTACCGTAATTACCAATCAGTCTGAAAAAAGGGCACTACCGTAATTACCTATCAGCCTAAAAAAAGGGCACTATCGTAATTACCCATCATTCTAAAAAAGGGCACTACCGTAATTACTCATCAGCCTAAAAAAAGGGCACTACCGTAATTACCCATCAGCCTAAAAAAGGGCACAACCGTAATTACTCATCAGCCTAAAAAAAGGGCACTACCGTAATTACCCATCATTCTAAAAAAGGGAACTACCGTAATTACTCATCAGCCTAAAAAAAGGGCACTACCGTAATTACCCATCAGCCTAAAAAAAGGGCACTACCGTAATTACTAGTCAGCCTAAAAAAAGGGCACTACCGTAATTACCCATCAGTCTGAAAAAAGGGCACTACCGTAATTACCCATCAGTCTGAAAAAAGGGCACTACCGTAATTACTCATCAGCCTAAAAAAAGGGCACTACCGTAATTACCCATCAGTCTGAAAAAAGGGCACTACCGTAATTACTCATCAGCCTAAAAAAAGAGCACTACCGTAATTACTCATCAGCCTAAAAAAAGGGCACTACCGTAATTACCCATCAGCCTAAAAAAAAGGCATTACCGTAATTACCCATCAGTCTGAAAAAAGGGCACTACCATAATTACCCATCAGCCTAAATAAAGGGCACTACCGTAATTACCCATCAGCCTAAAAAAGGGCACTACCGTAATTACCCATCAGTCTGAAAAAAGGGCACTATCATAATTACCCATCAGCCTAAATAAAGGGCACTACCGTAATTACCCATCAGCCTAAAAAAGGGCACTACCGTAATTACCCATCAGTCTGAAAAAAGGGCACTATCATAATTACTCATCAGCCTAAAAAAGGGCACTACAGTAATTAGCCATCATCTTTAATAAGAGCACTACCGTAATTACCTATCATCTTAAAATTGGGCACTACTGTAATTACTCATCAACCTAAAAAAGGGCACTACCGTAATTACCCATCATCTTTAATAAGGGCACTACGTAATTACCTATCATCTTAAAATTGGGCACTACCGTAATTACTCATCAGCCAAAAAAAAGGGCACTACCGTAATTACCCATCATCTTTAATAAGGGCACTACGTAATTACCCATCATCTTAAAATTGGGAAATAGCGTAATTACTCATCAGCCTAAAAAAAGGGCACTACCGTAATTACCCATTAGTCTGAAAAAAGGGCACTACCGTAATTACCCATCAGCCTAAAAAAAGGGCACTACTGTAATTACCCATCAGTCTGAAAAAAGGGCACTATCGTAATTACTCATCAGCCTAAAAAAAGGGCACTACCGTAATTACCCATCAGTCTGAAAAAAGGGCACTACCGTAATTACCCATCAGCCTAAAAAAGGGCACAACCGTAATTACTCATCAGCCTAAAAAAAGGGCACTAACGTAATTACCCATCAGCCTAAAAAAGGGCACTACCGTAATTACCCATCATAATTACCCATCATAATTATCCATTAGCCTACAAAAGGGAACTACCATAATTACCTATCTTAAATAATTGGCACTACCATAATTTCCTGTCAGCCTAAACAAGGGCACTACCGTAATTACCAATCAATCTGAAAAAAGGGCACTACCGTAATTACCTATCAGCCTAAAAAAAGGGCACTATCGTAATTACCCATCATTCTAAAAAAGGGCACTACCGTAATTACTCATCAGCCTAAAAAAGGGCACTACCGTAATTACCCATCAGCCTAAAAAGGGCACAACCGTAATTACTCATCAGCCTAAAAAAAGGGCACTACCGTAATTACCAATCAGTCTGAAAAAAGGGCACTACCGTAATTACCTATCAGCCTAAAAAAAGGGCACTATCGTAATTACCCATCATTCTAAAAAAGGGCACTACCGTAATTACTCATCAGCCTAAAAAAAGGGCACTACCGTAATTACCCATCAGCCTAAAAAAGGGCACAACCGTAATTACTCATCAGCCTAAAAAAAGGGCACTGCCGTAATTACCCATCAGCCTGAAAAAAGGGCACTACCGTAATTACCCATCAGCCTAAAAAAAGGGCACTATCGTAATTACCCATCATTCTAAAAAAGGGAACTACCGTAATTACTCATCAGCCTAAAAAAAGGGCACTACCGTAATTACCCATCAGCCTAAAAAAAAGGGCACTACCGTAATTACCCATCAGCCTAAAAAAAGGGCACTACCGTAATTACCCATCAGTCTGAAAAAAGGGCACTACCGTAATTACCCATCAGTCTGAAAAAAGGGCACTACCGTAATTACTCATCAGCCTAAAAAAAGGGCGCTACCCTAATTACCCATCAGCCTAAAAAAGGGCACTACCGTAATTACTCATCAGCCTAAAAAAAGGGCACTACCGTAATTACCCATCAGTCTGAAAAAGGGCACTACCGTAATTACTCATCAGCCTAAAAAAGGGCACTACCGTAATTACGCATCATTCTAAAAAAGGGCACTACCGTAATTACCCATCAGCCTAAAAAAAGGGCACTACCGTAGTTACCCATCATAATTATCCATTAGCCTAAAAAAGGGAACTACCATAATTACATATCTTAAATAATTGGCACTACTGTAATTTCCTGTCAGCCTACACAATGGCACTACCATAATTACCCATCAGCCTAAAAAATGGGCACTACCGTAATTACCCATCAGTCTGAAAAAAGGGCACTACCGTAATTACCCATCAGCCTAAAAAAAAGGGCACTACCGTAATTACCCATCGGTCTGAAAAAAGGGCACCACCGTAATTACCCATCAGTCTGAAAAAAGGGCACTGAAATAATTACTTATCGGCCTAAAAAAGGGCACTACAGTAATTACCCATCATCTTTAATAAGGGCACTACGTAATTACCCATCATCTTAAAATTGGGCACTACCGTAATTACTCATCAGCCTAAAAAAAGGGCACTACCGTAATTACCCATCATCTTTAATAAGGGCACTACGTAATTACCCATCATCTTAAAATTGGGCACTACCGTAATTACTCATCAGCCTAAAAAAGGGCCCTACCGTAATTACCCATCAGCCTAAAAAAAGGGCACTACCGTAATTACTCATCAGCCTAAAAATAGGGCACTACCGTAATTATCCATCAGTCTGAAAAAAGGGCACTGCCGTAATTACCCATCAGCCTAAAAAAAGGGCACTACCGTAATTACCCATCAGTCTGAAAAAAGGGCACTATCGTAATTACCCATCATTCTAAAAAAAGGGCACTACCGTTATTACCCATCAGCCTGATTATATATATATATAATCTCCCCTTCTGTAGAACTTGCTCTTTATTGGGATAGCATAGGCAGACTATTTATATGCAGTTAACTAAAAAATCCACTAGGGGGTGTAAATATAGTGTACATATATGTGAATAACATTGTCTGCTGCTGAATCATTGTTTGTGTCTCTAGGAGGAATTTGTCTGCGGGGTTGGCGCTGTTAACTTAGCTCAGCAGATTTATTACCTCTTTTGTAAAATAATTTTTCCTTTCTTTTGGTTCAAGTAAAATATTTCAGAACCAATACGGAGTTGTTTGATTCTTGCCACACAGTGTTACTAGGTGTCTAAACCCAAAGTGTCAGTTGGATTTGAAGGTTCACTTGGTCATTGCCGTGCAGATGAGCAGGTAATTCCCAGCAGTCCTCAAGGGGGCCGTGCTACATTATGTTGATATGGAGAACACTTTCATGGTTCAATCTTTAATTTTTTTTTGAGCACCTTAGTTGTACCTGGAAGCCGCATACCACCTCTTACCACCCACAGGACAATGGAGCTAGTGAACGGTTTAATTGAACCCTGTTAGGCATGCTGCTGACTCTTGATCAGGGTCATAGAGATCGATGGCACCACGTGGAGGCCTACAATAACACAGTACACAGAGCCACGGGCCACACTTCGTTCTTCCTGAACCTCAGATGCTATGGCTACTTACCTGCAGGTCTCTTACTGGGCTCTCCATCCCACATGCACCGCACTGGGGTGCAGAAACACTGGGATTGTTTACAGAGAGCCAAGCAAGTGTCGTGGCAAAGACACAAGGACTTGGCCAAGGATTCCGCCCTAGAGGAACTGCTGTTGTGACCAGGGAGCTGAGTGTTGGAGAAGAACACTAAAATCAAAAGAGGCAGTAAGCTGGATCCCAAGTGGGAACCCACCCCATATCGGGTAGAGAAGCAGTCCTTTCATCCAGCTCCAGTATACAATGTGGTCTTGGAGGGTCACAACTAGGGATGAGCGGAACACCCCCCCGGTTCGGTTCGCACCAGAACAAGCGAACAGGCAAAAAATGTGTTCAAACATGCGAACACCGTTAAAGTCTATGGGAAACAAACATGAACAATCAGTCCTGCCCCAGGGTACATCAGTGATTTTAATAATGCTTAAAGTGAAACAATAAAAGTGAAATATTCCTTTACATTTTGTACCTGGGGGTGTCTATAGTATGTCTGTAAAGTAGCGCATGTTTCCCGTGTTTATAACTACAACTATATAAGAATGACATTTCTAAAGGAAAAAAAGTAATTTAAAACTACTATCGGCTATAATGACTTGTCGGGTCCCGGCAATACAGATAAAAGTCGTTGAAAGTCATTGAAAAAAAAAATGCTCTTCAGGTCTGGTATGGATATTAAGGGGAACCCTGCGCCAAATAAAAAAAAAATGGCGTGGGGTTCCCCCCAAAAATCCATACCAGACCCTTATCCGAGCACGCAACCTGGTAGGCCGCAGGAAAAGAGGGGGGACGAGAGAGTGCCCCCCTGAACCGTACCAGGCCACATGCCCTCAACATGGGGGGGATGTCCCCATGTTGATGGGGACAAGGGCCTCATCCCCACAACCCTTAAACAGTGGTTGTGGGGGTCTGCAAGCGGGGGGCTTATCGGAATCTGGAAGCCCCTTTTAACAAAGGGGACCCCCAGATTCCGCCCCCCCATGTGAATTGGTAAGGGGTACCCCTACCATTTCACAAAAAAAAATGATCAAAATGTTAAAAACGACAGGAGACGGCTTTATTAAAAATTAAAAAATAAAAAAAAGATTCCAGCGATGTAATCCATTCTCGATCTCCAGCCATGTAATCCATTCTCGAGCTCCAGCGATGATATGACGATCCTGCCTCCACGCTTATATAGCTGAGGGTGGGGCCAGAGACGCAAGGGGAATCACCGGGGTTACCCAGTGACATGAACGGGTGACCCCGCCCCCCTCTGATACAACGGGAAACCTGCGTTGCGTCAGAGGGGGCAGTCCCCAAACACTTTTTATGACAACTTGCATATTAACCTTTAAAATTAGCACTTTAGATTTCTCCCATAGACTTTTAAAGGGTGTTCTGCGGCTTTTCGAATTTGCTGCGAACACCCCAAATTGTTCGCTGTTCGGCAAACAGGTGAACAGCCAATGTTCGAGTCAAACTCATGTTCGACCCGAACATAAAGCTCATCCCTAGTCAATACCCCATTAAGAGGCAACTTCACCGCAACCTGCTGAGACCCTGCCTGCTAAGTAGAGATGTAAAGTTTACAGAAATTTTAAAGCCATGGGAAATATATATATATATATATATATATATATATATATATATATATATATATATATATATATATATATATATATATATATATATATATATATATATATATATATTTTTTTTTTTTTAAATTAACTTTTCAGAAAAAGTCGATTTTTTTTTTTTTAGACCCCTTTCATACTGGATCGTTTTAACAGCGTTTTAGCATTAAAAATAGCGCTATTAAAACGCTCTCCATGCATCTCAATGGACCCTTTCACACTGAGGCGTGGCGCTGGCAGGAGGCGTTGAGAAAAGTCCTGCAAGCAGCATCATTGGAGCAGCTTTTGGGCGCTGAAAAAAAACAAAAATGCCCCTCTCCATTGAAATGAATTGAAAGCGCTGTAAAAATGCCTGAATAGCGCCTATAATCCGCTCTGAGCTGTAGAAAAGTCACATGATCTCCCAAAAATTTAAACATGCAAGCTAAAAAAAGAGAATCTACAACAGCAAGACTGAAATTGCCCATGCTTCAATAACGCTTGAAAAACTCTGTTAAAACGCCCGCAGCGCTGCATTAATTTTACCACACGCCCCCTAAAAACGCGGTAATAGCGCTTAAAGTGTTTTTGCAGTGCCTCAGTGTAAAAGGGCTCTTAGGCCCCTTTCACACTGGGGCGGGATGTGCGGTTGCAGTATAGCGCCGCTATTTTTAGCGGCGATATACCTTCTGAATTTCTTGCGGAATTGCGGCGGTATTCGGCCGCTAGCGGTGCGGTATTAACCTCTGCTAACGGCCGAAAAAGGGTTAATACCGCCCGCAATGCGCCTCTGCAGAGGCGCATTGCGGGCGGTATTACTGCGGTTTCCAATTGCTTTCAATGGGAGGGAGCGGTGAAGGAGCAGTAAACGCACCGCTCTTCTCACCGCTCCAAATATGCTGCTGGCAGGACTTTGAGCGGTCCCGCCAGCGCATCACCTCAGTCTGAAAGCCCTCAGGCTTTCACATTGAGACTGCAGGGCAGGAGTTTTTCAGGCGGTATGTAGGCGCTATTTTTAACGCTAAACCGCCCAATACATCACCAATAGTACTGTAATAATATAGCAACAGTGCGCTAAAATCAACCTCCTAACATTGCACAAACCTATATTACAAACCCAATGTATAATAAATGTGGAAATTATTATAAAAATCTAATCTGGAATAAATTGTGAATATATAGATTAGTAGGACATCTTTAGACCGTGATAATGTTCCAATGTGCAGACATAGATCATGTATAAACCACAACCACTTTGTGAGTTGCCTGCTCACCTAAATTAATAATCAATGCCGTTCAATCTGGAGACACCTATCCTTATTTCAATTAGTCCGTAGAGCAATTTCCAAATATAGCTATCCTCCATGTAGGATGATTCTCAAATAAAAACAATCATCATTGCGCAATAATACTGTAATATTAAGTACAGGCATACCCCGCTTTACGGACACTCACTTTACGTTCACTGGCGAGTACGGACATACCCGCGAGTGTACGTAAAGTGCCTCACAAGTACAAATATTCCCGCTCCATGCACCCGCACTAGACAGAACTGAAGCTCTAAGCACGTAGCCTGCCCTGTTCCAGTGTGCTCTTCCTGTATCCTGGCTGCGTCCCCACCTCCAGTGATATCACATCCACTCAGTGGTTCTTCCGGCTTCCCTGTCAGCCACAGAATGCCATCCAGCCTCTCCATAGCACTATCCTCTGTGCACAGCCCGATGTCCGGGGGATGGATTGGAGCGGCCCCCCATGCATTCAATGAGCTTATTTACATGTGAGTGTTCCCCTGGCGCCCACATTACATCCCCTGGTGCCCACACTACAGCCCCTGGCACCCACACTACAGCCTAGAAGTGAAAAAATGTATTGCTTCACTTTAAGTACATTTTCATTTTACATACATGCCCCGGTCCCATTGTATACCAAGTGGGGTATGCCTGTATAGGGTTCGGCTATTTCCACTCACATTTGTTTCAATAGACAAACGCACATAAAGTGGTCAGTTGCAAACAGCAAGTTCCTCCTCACTCCACATCCAGCACAATCAAGCACTGTCAGACTCCCCCCGAAGCGTTGCGTCACATGACTTTCTTCACTGCATGATTGTTCATGCAGTCGGTCACTTTAAATATTTTACATACATAAACATAAAAACCTCCTTCTCATGAGACACTTGTGGCACTGTCCTTTACAAATTCAAGTCTAAAAAAAGGATACTGACTAGCTGTTTCACATTCCCTCCTCTGTATGTTCCCTTTGCTTGCTCCAGGCCTACCTCAAAGTGTGCATTTTCACTAGTCTGCATTCTACAGGATGGCTCCCTGCAGGTTACAATTTCCCATCAACCTTCTGGCTCCAACCCACCTGACTCCTGATTTATAAGGAAAAAAGGCAGCCCAACCTACTAGTTACACCCATGGGCGGGACTTCCCTTAAAGGGGTACTAGCCCCCTATTTACAAATGGACTAGTGGAGCACCATCCGTCATTGCAAACCCATGGACAATGGCCTTACCCTTTTAGATAGTGTAGCGTTGTATAAGTCAGTGTAAAGTGGACCTGTTTACAGCTGCACAGAATGTAAATCAACCTTTGGGGTTAAATAAGGTTCCTATATTTTACATTATAATAGATGAAGGTTAAAACCAGTTTCTGGTGTCGTGCCATGTTGCATAGAAAAAAATACCATCAGTGAGGAACAGTGATCCCTGAATGCCTTCAGGTTTAATCTCTCCAGCCTTGAAACCATGATCTGTTGAAATACATTTCTTCATTCTGCCTTCTGCCAAGGAGCAAAGCAAACAGATGGTTTCATTGGCTAAAAATAAAACTCTTCCTTTAAGCAGGTTTCAGGAGGACTCGGGAGCATAATAAATGATTAATGTATTTCTGTGTTAGCATAAGTATACGCAGCATTCTAGTCACAGAGTTTGACCAGATAGCCTAGAGACGAAGTCAAGTCTGACATCAAGGTGAGTAAGCCATATATTTAATCCTATAAATATATACAGTATATATCACCTAATAAATGTAATAATGCTGTAGCCGCTTTCAGGATACATTTTCTCATATTAATAAATGAGTTATCTAAACTGTATTTTGTTTAACTGTGTATTGCAAATTGTGAGTTCCAGATACAGGATCTTTCTGAAATCAGAAGCTAAAATATAGTACATCTTCTTTTGGCATGTGGCTATAGACACTAAAGGGTGGTCAGACATGCAGTCATGATCTAGCCTACCTCAGGCATATTAATTCTTTAGTGCTTACCTACATTTAAACAAGATATTTTGCAACTGCATGCTTTATACAGTATCCTGGGGAGAGGTGGTGGAGGCCCATTGCAGACACCTCTAGTACCAGCTTATCAAAAGGAAAATAATAGTGATTATTAGACCAAATCTTCCAACCCGTCTGGTCATGTCACCTATCAAAAGCTTTACGTCTGTCTCTCAGTGCCCATAGACTTTACAACAACTACCAAACATGAACATTTCTGTAAGTTAATATCTGCAGGCATTTCACAATATTCTAAATAACTTTGGAAAAGCTGTTTAGTTGGTACCCTCAGTATGTCATCTTTGATTTTCTAGATGCAAATATTCTTATATTAACTAGTAATTGAATGAAATACACAGACTAGCGCTCCCAAAAATAAAAGTAAATTAAGTTCTTAGCCTTTTTGGCAAATATATGTTAGTAAACAAAAAATACATTATCTAAATATTCGTGGGAAATATCGTCCAGTGTAGAAGCCTACAGCAGTGAATTTAGCAGTTAATTAAGATTCCTTGTGTAAATGAGAAAAACATATTGAAGAGGAACTGAATCTGCATACTGTCCACAGGGTTAACACATTGTGGAAACATGGCAGACTTACCTCCTAGTCTGTTCTCCATCAGTGATGCAAGCAGGGCTGGACTTACCATTGGGCTTGACTGGGCTCAAAAAAATAAAAATATATAAAAAAAAAACCCTCCCGCAATTTCGCGGCAATCGCGGCTATTTCGGCCCCCCCCCCCCCGCTCAAAAATTTCTGCGGATAGAGGTCCCTTCACTGCAGCTGTGTAAGGAGCCCCTGCTCCAGGGGGTCCCTTCACTGCAGCTGTGTAAGGAGCCCCAAAATTACTGAAGGCGGCCCTGGGAAGAGGTTAGTCCGTCCAGCGGCCCCCCCACTTAACAACTTCAATAGGTCGGTAGGCGGATCCAGCCCCCCACCCCCATTAACAACTATGATTGGTCGGCGGTAACAACCCACCCCCCCCCCCCCCCCAGATTCTCTGCTTCAGGGGGCCCCTTCGATTATGAAGCCCAGGGGCCCCCATCGCTCTAAGTCCTGCCCTGGATGCAAGGTCTGCATTCCTCATGGTCGCTCTGATGCCACCGTTGCCATCTCCTGTTTTTCTACCAAGCAGAGGCGTTGCTAGGTCTACAAAAGATCTGGGGCTTGAGCCCATAGCAGCAAAGTAAAGAAAGTCATATGCTTGGGTGGGCATACCCATATACGTGTGTGTGTGTGTGTGTATATATGTGCGTATATATATATATATATATATATATATATATATATATATATAGTGAGGAAAATAAGTATTAGAACACCCTGCTATTTTGCAAGTTCTCCCACTTGAAAATCATGGAGGGGTCTGAAATTGTCATCGTAGGTGCATGTCCACTGTGAGAGACATAATCAAAAAAAAAATTAGAGAAATCACAATTTATGATTTTTTAACTATTTATTTGTATGATACAGCTGCAAATAAGTATTTGAACACCTGTCTATCAGCTAGAATTCTGACCCTCAAAGACCTGTTAGTCTGCCTTTAAAATGTCCACCTCCACTCCATTTATTATCCTATATTAGATGCACCTGTTTGAGGTCATTAGCTGCATAAAGACACCTGTCCACCCCATACAATCAGTAAGAATCCAACTACTAACATGGCCAAGACCAAAGAGCTGTCCAAAGACACTAGAGACAAAATTGTACACCTCAACAAGGCTGGAAAGGGCTACGGGGAAATTGCCAAGCAGCTTGGTGAAAAAAGGTCCACTGTTGGAGCAATCATTAGAAAATGGAAGAAGCTAAACATGACTGTCAATCTCCCTCGGACTGGGGCTCCATGCAAAATCTCACCTCGTGGGGTCTCAATGATCCTAAGAAAGGTGAGAAATCAGCCCAGGACTACACGGGAGGAGCTGGTCAATGACCTGAAAAGAGCTGGGACCACCGTTTCCAAGGTTACTGTTGGTAATACACTAAGACGTCATGGTTTGAAATCATGCATGGCACGGAAGGTTCCCCTGCTTAAACCAGCACATGTCAAGGCCCGTCTTAAGTTTGCCAATGACCATTTGGATGATCCAGAGGAGTCATGGGAGAAAGTCATGTGGTCAGATGAGACCAAAATATAACTTTTTGGTCATAATTCCACTAACCGTGTTTGGAGGAAGAAGAATGATGAGTACCATCCCAAGAACACCATCCCTACTGTGAAGCATGGGGGTGGTAGCATCATGCTTTGGGGGTGTTTTTCTGCACATGGGACAGGGCGACTGCACTGTATTAAGGAGAGTATGACCGGGGCCATGTATTGCAAGATTTTGGGCAACAACCTCCTTCCCTCAGTTAGAGCTTTGAAGATGGGTCGAGGCTGGGTCTTCCAACATGACAATGACCCGAAGCACACAGCCAGGATAACCAAGGAGTGGCTCTGTAAGAAGCATATCAAGGTTCTGGCGTGGCCTAGCCAGTCTCCAGACCTAAACCCAATAGAGAATCTTTGGAGGGAGCTCAAACTCTGTGTTTCTCAGCGACAGCCCAGAAACCTGACTGATCTAGAGAAGATCTGTGTGGAGGAGTGGGCCAAAATCCCTCCTCCAGTGTGTGCAAACCTGGTGAAAAACTACAAGAAACGTTTGACCTCTGGAATTGCAAACAAAGGCTACTGTACCAAATATTAACATTGATTTTCTCAGGTGTTCAAATACTTATTTGCAGCTGTATCATACAAATAAATAGTTAAAAAAAATCATACATTGTGATTTCTGGATTTTTTTATTTTTTATTATGTCTCTCACAGTGGACATGCACCTACGATAACAATTTCAGACCCCTCCATGATTTCCAAGTGGGAGAACTTGCAAAATAGCAGGGTGTTCAAATACTTATTTTCATCACTGTATATCGGGGTCTCCAGAGTGCACCTCCTTACATCAGGATCCCCAGAGAGCACCCCCCTTACATCAGGGTCCCCAGAGAGCCTCCCCTTACATCAGGGTCCCCAGAGAGCCTCCCCTTACATCAGGGTCCCCAGAGAGCCTCCCCTTACATCAGGGTCCCCAGAGCCCACCACAATACATCCGGGTCCCCAGAGAGCCTCTTCCTTACATTGGGGTCCCCAGAGAGCCTCCCCTTACATCAGGGTCCCAAGAGAGCCGCTTCCTTACATCAGGGTCCCCAGAGCCTCCCCTTACAGCAGGGTCCCAAGAGAGACCCTTTTTTACATCAGGGTTCCCAGAGAGCCTTCCCTTACATTAGGGTCCCCAGGGAGCCCCTCCTTCGATTTGGGTCCCCAGAGAGCCTCCCTTTACATCAGGGTCCCCAGAGAGCCCCCCTTACATCAGGGTCCCCAGAGAGTCTCACCATACACCAGGGTCCCCAGAGAGCCCCTTCCATACATCAGGGCCCCCGGAGAGTCTCCCCCTTGCATCAGAATCTCCAAATTGATGTAAGGAGAGGCTCTCTGCCTCTCCTTACATCAGGGTTCCCAGAAAGCCCCTCCCTTACATTAGGGTCCCCAGAGAGCCCCCCCCCCCCTTACATCAGGGTCCCCAGAGAGCCTCCCATTACTTTAGGGTCCCCAGAGAGCCCCCTTTACATCAGGGTCTCCAGAAAGCCCACCTCCCCCTTTAAATCAGAGTCCCCAGAGCCTCCCCTTGTCTGCAGCAATTATTTAAAAAAAACGTCTGCTTAGCTGGGGGCAAGGGGAAGCAACAGGACTGTTTAACCCCTCAGCTCAAGTGCTTACTGCTTGTGGTGATCCAGACCGAACTGGGCTCTGTGTTCCATCTCCATCAATAAACTGGTGGCTGAGGGAGGAACATAACTAGTTAATGTTATCAGGCACAAGTTGTTATCTATATTCAGCAGTTCTGACAATTTAATCACTGTCCTGATGTCCACTTCTATACCGATCTGCCAGGCAAAGTATTTGCCAGGAGCCACAACACAAGGAGTACTCTGCCTGAGCCCGAAAATGATCAAATATTACCGGCAGAGTAATCCTTGTGCTGCGGTTCCTGACAATTACATTGCCCAGCAGAATTGTTGGAACTGCTGAATATAGATAATAACTCGTGTCTGATAACATTAACTATGTTCCTCCCCTGGCCACCAGCTGAGCAGATGGAGCATAGAGCCAACCCTAGGTAAGAGTCTCTGAGCTATGGGCCCCAGATTCGGGGATGTAGCCCTAGTAGCCACCCCCTAGCAACGCCACTGCTTCCAAGTCTGGCGTATTAATAAAAATACAATTGCTAGAAGAAAGGGAAATAAGCTTTTTAGAAGCAGAGATACACACATACAAATCTACATGCTAACATTTATTTTTTAATTTTAAGTTTAGTTTTCAAGCTAAACTCCGAACATATATATATATATATATATATATATATATATATATATATATATATTAAAAAAAATGTTTAATGCAGCTATGTATTTATTAAAATAATTAAATCTATTTTGAAAGTAATTTCGTCCTGTGACAAATTGATTCAAACTAAGTTTTTACATAAAATGTATTATACGCCTCAGAGACTGCACAGAATGGGGGCACTCCTCGGATTTCCCCCGATGTATTCCACTCAAGGTACCTATAATTATATGTTTTGGTCCCGTCCTAGAGTGGCACAGTTCTGGGAGAAGGTATTTGAGTGTATTAATGCCCACCTACAGTTAACCCTGTCGTTGTCACCTGAATTAGCATTATTGTGCATTAAGGACGATGAGCAAAGGCCTCATTATACCAAATTCCGACTTGCATTCCTATTGTATTATGTCAAAAAGGAAATACTTAGTAGATGGATCCCCCCCCCCATGGTGGCATTGTGGGAATCCTCTATTGATGCAGTGTTACCCATGTACAAGTTGACATACATCAGTGGGGGTGCTGTAGGATATATGATAGGGTTTGGCAGCCTTGGACAGAGCAATGATGGGTCCTTGGTGCAGATTCTTGGCTGCGTTTAGTGTTCCTGTTGAGGGCCCCCCTTGGTAAATGCTTGTATTTTGGATTCATGTTCGCTATATACATCCCTGTAATTTGCCTGTTCGATATTGTTTTCTAATTACTACCTCATCACATTGTGCTGATTTGTCATGTAATCTGAGTGTATGAAATTTTTTCAGGAGAGACCAATTCTGGTTGTTAACCACTTAAGACCCGGCCATTATGCAGGTAAAGGACCTGGCCCCTTTTTGCGATTCGGCACTGCGTCGCTTTAACTGACAATTGCGCGGTCGTGCGACGTGGCTCCCAAACAAAATAGAGCTTTCTTTTGGTGGTATTTGATCACCTCTGCGGTTTTTATTTTTTGCGCTATAAACAAAAATAGAGCGACAATTTCGAAAAAAATTCAATATTTTTTACTTTTTGCTATAATAAATATCCCCAAAAAATATATAAAAATACATTTTCCTCAGTTTAGGCCAATACGCATTCTCCTACATTATTTTGGTAAACAAAAAAATATCTCAATAAGCGTTTATTGATTGGTTTGCACAAAAGTTATAGCGTTTACAAAATAGGGGATAGTTTTATGGCATTTTTATAATTTTTTTTTTTTTTTTTTTTACTAGTAATACATCAGTGGGGGTGCTGTAGGATATATGATAGGGTTTGGCAGCCTTGGACAGAGCAATGATGGGTCCTTGGTGCAGATTCTTGGCTGCGTTTAGTGTTCCTGTTGAGGGCCCCCCTTGGTAAATGCTTGTATTTTGGATTCATGTTCGCTATATACATCCCTGTAATTTGCCTGTTCGATATTGTTTTCTAATTACTACCTCATCACATTGTGCTGATTTGTCATGTAATCTGAGTGTATGAAATTTTTTCAGGAGAGACCAATTCTGGTTGTTAACCACTTAAGACCCGGCCATTATGCAGGTAAAGGACCTGGCCCCTTTTTGCGATTCGGCACTGCGTCGCTTTAACTGACAATTGCGCGGTCATGCGACGTGGCTCCCAAACAAAATAGAGCTTTCTTTTGGTGGTATTTGATCACCTCTGCGGTTTTTATTTTTTGCGCTATAAACAAAAATAGAGCGACAATTTCGAAAAAAATTCAATATTTTTTACTTTTTGCTATAATAAATATCCCCAAAAAATATATAAAAATACATTTTCCTCAGTTTAGGCCAATACGCATTCTCCTACATTATTTTGGTAAACAAAAAAATATCTCAATAAGCGTTTATTGATTGGTTTGCACAAAAGTTATAGCGTTTACAAAATAGGGGATAGTTTTATGGCATTTTTATAATTTTTTTTTTTTTTTTTTTTACTAGTAATGGTCGCGCCCAGCGATTTTTTTGTGAATGTGACATTATGGCGGACACATCGGACACTTTTGACACATTTTTGGGATCATTGTCATTTTCACAGTGAAAAGTGCTATAAAAATGCACTGATTACTGTGAAAATGACAATGGCAGTGAAGGGGTTAACCACTAGGGGGCACCAAGGGGTTAAGAGTGCCCTAAGGGAGTGATTCTTACTGTAGGAGGGGAATGGCTGGACGTGTCACGTCACCGATTGTCGTTCCCTATAACAGTGACAAGCCACAGAGAAGAACGGGGAAGGTTTGTTTACAAACAACTCTCCCCGTTCTTCAGCTCCTGTGACCCGATCGCAGGACACCGGTGGCGATCGGGTCCGCAGGTCCCGTGGTCATGGAGCTTCGGACCGGGTTGCGAGCACGCTGCCGGCGGCGCGCGCGTGACCCACGGCTGGGCACTCAAAGGGCAACGTACCTGTACGTGCCTGTGTCCAGCCGTGCCATTCTGCCGACGTATAACGGCGTTAGCCGGTCCTCAAGTGGGTAAAAAAAAATATAACAAGAGTATGTAACTGAATTTGCCCTAATATAATCCTCCTGTAATTCTCTGCACAGCATTACTTTGATTAGGCTTGGTTCACACGTATGCAGTTTGCTTTTGATCCATTTCTGCAGTGATTTTTTTGCGATGCATCTTGCATTCTTGGTGCTTTTTTTGATGTGTTTTGCATTTCTTATGTTTTTTTGTTTTTTTTGGCCAATTTGTTGTTGGGTGGATTAAAAAATGCAAATCGCTGCAAAAGCACGGCAAAAACGCACTACATGCTTTTTTGCAGCTTCTACATTGAAGTCTATTGAACCAAAAACACGCAGTTTTGCTTTTAAAAAAAGTCCCTGACCCTTTCCAAAAATGCAGTAGCTGAAAAAAGAATAGATGTTACTGTGTCCCCATGGGAAACCACCTTAAATGGACTGTATTATTATTATTATTATTATTATTATACAGGATTTATATAGCGCCAACAGTTTACGCAGCGCTTTACAACATCATGGAAGACATTATAGTTACAATACAATTCAATGCAGGAAGGATCAGAGGGCCCTGCTCGTTAGAGCTTACAATCTAGAAGGGAGGGTCGAGTGGAACAGAGGGTAGTAGATGTGGGGGGTGATCAGATGGACAAAATTAAAATACAGTTAGATGTGGGTAGGATAGGCTTCTCTGAAGAGGATCCTCTAAAAGCTAATAGAGAAGGAGATAGACGGATAGTTTGGGGTAAGGAGTTCCATAGGCTTGGAGAGGCTCTGGAAAAGTCCTGTAGACGGGCATGGGAGGAAGTGATGAGAGAGCTAGAGAGCAGGAGGTCTTGAGAAGAACGAAGAGAATGATTAGGTTGGTATTTAGAGACTAGGTCAGTGATGTAGCTGGGGGCAGAATTGTGGATGGCTTTGTAGGTCGTAGTTAGTATTTTGAATTTAATTAGTTGGGCGAGAGGAAGCCAGTGGAGGGATTGACAGAGAGGAACAGCAGAGACAGAACGGCTGGTAAGGTAGATAAGTCTGGCCGCAGCATTCATGATGGATTGAAGGGGGGATAGAGTATGCAGCGGTAAGCCAATGAGAAGGGAGTTGCAGTAATCAAAGCGAGAGATGACCAGGGAGTGAATTAAGAGTTTTGTGGTGTCATTGGTTAGAAAGGGGCGTATTTTGGAGATGTTGCGAAGGTTGAGGCGGCAAGATTTGGACAGTGATTGAACGTGAAGCTTAAAGGACAGTTCAGAGTCCAGGACTACTCCTAGGACCTTGACATGTGGGGATGGGCTGATAGTTGTGCCATCAATTTTGACAGAGAGATCAGGGGAAGAGGCACGTGGGGGAGGGAAAATGATAAGTTCCGTTTTGGATAGATTGAGTTTGAGGAAGTGGTGTGACATCCAAAGTGATATATCTGATAGTAAATTAGTGATACGTGAGGAAAATGAAGGAGTGAGTTGAGGGGCAGAGAAATAGATTTGAGTGTCGTCAGTGTAGAGGTGGTATTGGAAGCCGTGGGAGGCCATCAGCTGACCCAGGGAGAAGGTGTAGATTGAAAATAGGAGGGGTCCAAGAACAGAACCTTGGGGGACCCCGACAGAGAATGGTAGAGGAAAGGAGGGAGTAGAGTTGTAAGTAACGCTGAAGGTGCGGTTGGATAAGTAGGTAGAGAACCAGCGACGAGTACAGTCACGGAGACCAAAGGTGTGGAGTTTTTTGAGGAGGAGTGGGTGGTCAACCATATCGAAGGCGGCAGAGAGGTCCAGGAGTAGGAGCACAGAATAGTGTCCGCCGTTAGTATATGGTTTGTTAGTTTTAGGAGAGCAGTTTCTGTGGAATGTTGAGGACGAAATCCAGACTGAAGGGGATCAAGAAGGTTATTATCAGCAAGGTGTACGCTCAGTCGGTTGTAGACTAGACGTTCAAGGAGTTTGGATAAAAAGGGGAGCAAGGAGATGGGGCGTAGGTTGTCAAGGTTGGAAGGGTCCAGTGAGGGCTTTTTAAGTATGGGGCTGACTAGTGCATGTTTCAAAGAGTTAGGGAAGATGCCAGAAGAGAGGGAGAGATTGAAGATGTGGGTTAGAGAGTGTAGAATAGAGCCAGAGGGTGAAAGTAGCATTTGTGAGGGAACAGGATCCAGAGTGCAGGTGGTAAGATGGACGTTAGCAAGTAATTTAGCAACCTCGTCAGTAGCGGTGGGGTTGAACGAGGGAAGTAATGACTGTACCTGTGTGCATGAGGTGTGAGGTGTGGAGGGTGTCTGAACAGTAGAGATCTCCTTGCGAATTGTATCAATCTTCTGTTTGAAGTGATTGGTGATCTCCTGGGCGGTGAGTAAGTGGGTGGAGGCAGTGGACGACGGAGGAGAGAGTTGAAGGTAGAGAAGAGTTGACGGGGACGGGATGATAATTTTTTAATGAGGGTGATGAAGTAGGTCTGCTTGGCAGCGAGGAGGCTGGAATTGTATTTTTGGAGGGCAGATTTATACTGGATGAAGTCTTCCTGGGACTTAGTCTTGCGCCAAAGGCGCTCGAGAGCATGGCTGTGTTTTTTTAGACTTCTAGTATCATCTGTTTGCCAGGGTTGTCTGTCCAGTGATGCTAGAAGTGAAGTGTTGTAGACAGAAATGGCTAGGTGGGTGCAGGACAGGGGTGCGATTTTGTCATAGAGGTGGTCAGTCACAGAGTGTAGAAGAGAAGGGTTGATATGATGAAGGTTTCTACAAGTGACTGTTAGGCATTTGGAGGGAAAGGAGATGGAGGAGGGGGAGAGAGTGAAATTAATAAGGTAGTGATCAGAGAGGGGGTTAGGATCGATGGAGAGGTTGCATGGAGTGCATAGGTGGGAAAACACAAGGTCAAGGTTATTGCCTTCAGAGTACGTATCCATTGCTTCAGGTCAAAAGAGGAGGTTAGACTGAGAAGTTTGGAAGTTGCAGAAGTGTTAGCATTAGTAGGGATGTTGCAATCACCAAGAATGATTTTGGGGATTTCAGAAGAGAGAAAGTAGGGTAGCCAGGCAGAGAAGTCATCAAGAAAGGAGGATACTGGACCAGGGGGCCGGTAGATCACAGCTATCCTTAGAGAAACTGGGGAGAAGAGACAAACACAATGTGCCTCAAATGAGGAAAGTGACAGAGAGGGAGGTGGGTCAAGTACCTGAAAGGTGCCATGTGGTGCTAAAAGGATTCCAACACCCCCTCCTTTGCGTCCACTGGGTCTGGGGGAGTGAGTCCAAAGAAGACCACCGTGGGATAGAGCAGCAGAAGATGCAGTGTCGGATTCGTGAAGCCACGTTTCAGTAATGGCGAGTAGATTAAATGAGTTAGCGATAAAGAGATCGTGGAGGGACGCAAGTTTGTTACAGACAGAGCGAGCGTTCAAAATGGCGCAAGAGAACGGGAGTCTGGTCTTGGGAAGAAGAGAAATGGGAACTAGATTGTGTGCATTGCGGCTGCATCCAGAGGGTGTAGGGTAATGGGTGCATTGAGCACAGTTGGATGAAGGAGGCCCAGGGTTTGGGGAGACATCACAAGAGGATAGGAGAAGCAGAAGGGTGAGGGAGGTAATGTGGGAATGCTATTTATATGAGTGGACATTCCCCAGTGATTTGGAGCATTGGGCGTTTGACTTTAGAATTAGCATGAGTTTGTGATATATAGGGTGTGGGGTGGACCAGAGGGGTGAATGAAAGACAGTTTGAGGATAGAATACACAGCTTTCAGAAGGAGTGGTGGAGAGTGCATTTTCGAAAGGTGAGGAAACCTAAAAGTAAAAAAAAAATAAAAAAAATTGTATACCTGTATTAAGAACAGCAAAATAATAAATGTATCGCTTTCTGCAATCACTGAAGTGCCGAGTCAGAAGTGCTTCCACTTATAGAAAAGCCCCACTTGGAGAAGGCGCCCCCTGCTTACACTTCCCCCAAAAGGATGCTTATATTTATACTGCTGGATATAGGGGGTGGGTGCATTTCAATTATCTAATCAGGAGGCAATAAAGGTATGCTGTTCAACAGGGCAGAATTCTTACTTCAGAAACAGAACAGCAAGAGGACAATAAAATGAATGGCCCATGATTTTGGGTAAGCCAAGGGAGATAATAAAGCAATGTAATGTGGACAGGGCTACAGAGGGTTAAGCAAAGATAACATGCCAGTATTATCATATAGACATAAGCAATGCAGACAGCAATGATTCCATTCTGGGTGGAGGACAGACAGCTGAAACATACCATAGAAATTTAAACTAGAGAAAAAACACATCAGTTTTTCAATTCTGGGTGGAGGGCAGGCAGCTGAAACATACCATAGTAGTGCATTCCTGCAAAAAGTAATAGGTGTGCACCGAGCCGTAGCAGAGGGAGCAGTAGCACTCGAAGCTAATGACGTGTATTGCAGTGCACAGGTGCTGACAGCAAACATATTCATAGAAAATGTGAGCAGAAGCACATTGTAAAAAAAACAGGTTGGGTATAGGGAGGTGACCAATCTCTATTGCTTAGGCTGGCCAAAGATTGGTCTTCTTTTTTTATTTATTTTTTATTATTATTATTTTAAAAAATTGATTCCCCCATTCACATTTTGGAGATGAAGGAATCCTCCCTGCTGCGCTATTGAATTCTGTTAGTGGGATTCCTCCATTGTCAGAATACACTGATCATTTTCCAACCGTTCTGTTCAAGAGAAGCCTATCATTAGATTGGCTTCTCTGGAGGGGGAATGGCTATAGATGGATTGAAATTCAGCCAGTCCCTGATAAACCAACAGGATTTCGCTGCATCTACGGCTAGCTTAGTTGCAAGTAGAGAAAATTCCTAGAGAAATCTCAAGTTAACCACTGTGCAGTCTGGCAGGTTTGTGCAAGGTCTGCAGGTACAGAAATATATATTCTTTGGCAGGTAAAACAACTCCCATACACGTATTTCATCTGTGTATGTAGCTGTTTATTTAAATGACATTTAAAGATGAATTCCAAGCAAACAGGTTACACCTCTTTAAATTAGTAATTACTCTTGTTCTGTCTTAGTAAATAAGCCAGCATTTGACAGAAATGATCAGTTAGGGCTTGTCACACCAAGCCCCGTTGAACTGCTTTGAGCAATGTTGCCCAATGCAGTCCCAAACAGCGCCAGGACAATGTTATCTAGAGCCCAGGGTGAACATGCCAAACTGCGCCCCCCCCCCCCCCCCCCACGCCAAGATGTATGAGCATTATGGGCCAGATCCTCAAAAGAGATACTCCGACTTAAGTGCTGTTCAGTCTGTGTGTAACTTTGGAAACGATCCTCAAAAGGCTTTTTCCAAAGTTACACAGAAGATCCGGCATGTGTAATTGATTTACACTGCCTAATTTTAGGATGCAGTACCGCATCCGCCGCTGGGGGCATTTCGAGTCGAAATGCCGTTGCTAGTATGCAAATTAGCACTTAAGGCGATCCACAAAGCTTTCTAGCTTCTTTTTTGCGCCGTAAGTGTTATTTTGCAAGTGTAAAATTAGGGCTCGTTTTACAAAGTGTAAAGTTAGTCACACCTTGTAAAGGCCCATTGCAGCGACGGCATTTGGTATGCTTTCCCGAGGGAGAACTCCACGTCAATTTGTAAAAAACAAAACCGGCATGGGTTCCCCCCCAGGAGCATACCAGGCCCTTAGGTCTGGCATGGGTTGTAAGGAGACCCCCCCACGCCGAAAAATTGACGTAGGGGGTCCCCCTACAATCCATACCAGACCCGTATCCAAAGCACGCTACCCGGCCGGCCAGGAAGGGAGTGGGGACGAGCGAGCGCCCCCCCCCCTCCTGAGCCGTGCCAGGCCGCATGCCCTCAACATGGGGGGGTTGGGTGCTCTGGGGCAGGGGGGCGCACTGCGGGCCCCCCCACCCCAGAGCACCCTGTCCCCATGTTGATGAGGACAGGACCTCTTCCCGACAACCCTTGCCATTGGTTGTCGGGGTCTGCGGGCGGAGGCTTATCGGAATCTGGGAGTCCCCTTTAATAAGGGGGCCCCCAGATACCGGCCCCCCACCCTAAGTGAATGGATATGGGGTACATCGTACCCCTATCCATTCACCTGGAGGCAAAAAGTAAAAGTTAATAAACACACAACACAAGGCTTTTTAAAATATTTTATTATTCTGCTCCGGACGCCCCCCCTGTCTTCGTTATTAGCTCAATTACCAGGGGGGGCTTCTTCTTCCGCTCTCCGGGGGTCTTCTCCGCTCTCCGGGGGTCTTCCGCTCTCCGGGGGGGCTTCTCCGGACTCCGGGGGGGCTTCTCCGGACTCCGGGGGGCTTCTCCGCTCTCCGGGGGGGGTTTCTTCTTCCGCTCTCCGGGGGGGGCTTCTTCTTCCGCTCTCTGGGGGTCTTCCGCTCTCCGGGGGGGCTTCTCCGGACTCCGGGGGGGCTTCTCCGGACTCCGGGGGGCTTCTTCCATCTTCTCCCCTCTTCCGCTCTTGACTCGGCGAACCCCGGTTCTTCTGCAGCTCTCCGGTGCCTTCTTCTTCAGCGCTGGCTGCCTGCTATGTTTGTGTGTTAGCTCGATTTCAAACAGGCAGCCAGCGCGGTCTTCTGTGGCGTCAGGGTCTTCTCTTCCTTTCTTCCGATGTTGCCTCGTCGCCTGTTGTCGCTGTAATGATGGAAGCGCGCCTTGCATCACATTTATATAGGCATCACCGTCCCATCATGCTCCGGTAGGTACCCACGTGGTGGGTGCACGTGGGTAGGCACCCACCACGTGGGTACCTGCCGGAGCATGATGGGACGGTGATGCCTATATAAATGTGATGCAAGGCGCGCTTCCATCATTACAGCGACAACAGGCGACGAGGCAACATCGGAAGAACACAAGACAAGACCCTGACGTCACAGAAGACCGCGCCGGCTGCCTGTTTGAAATCGAGCTAACACACAAACATAGCAGGCAGCCAGCGCTGAAGAAGAAGGCACCGGAGAGCTGCAGAAGAACCGGGGTTCGCCGAGTCAAGAGCGGAAGAGGGGAGAAGATGGAAGAAGCCCCCCGGAGTCCGGAGAAGCCCCCCCGGAGAGCGGAAGACCCCCGGAGAGTGGAAGAAGACCCCCGGAGAGCGGAAGAAGAAGCCCCCCCTGGTAATTGAGCTAATAACGAAGACAGGGGGGGCGTCCGGAGCAGAATAATAAAATATTTTAAAAAGCCTTGTGTTGTGTGTTTATTAACTTTTACTTTTTGCCTCCAGGTGAATGGATAGGGGTACGATGTACCCCATATCCATTCACTTAGGGTGGGGGGCCGGTATCTGGGGGCCCCCTTATTAAAGGGGACTCCCAGATTCCGATAAGCCTCCGCCCGCAGACCCCGACAACCAATGGCAAGGGTTGTCGGGAAGAGGTCCTGTCCTCATCAACATGGGGACAGGGTGCTCTGGGGTGGGGGGGCCCGCAGTGCGCCCCCCTGCCCCAGAGCACCCAACCCCCCCATGTTGAGGGCACGCGGCCTGGCACGGCTCAGGAGGGGGGGGGCGCTCGCTCGTCCCCACTCCCTTCCTGGCCGGCCGGGTAGCGTGCTTTGGATACGGGTCTGGTATGGATTGTAGGGGGACCCCCTACGTCAATTTTTCGGCGTGGGGGGGTCTCCTTACAACCCATGCCAGACCTAAGGGCCTGGTATGCTCCTGGGGGGGGAACCCATGCCGGTTTTTTCTTTGAAAATTGGCATGGAGTTCTCCCTCAGGAATGCATGCCGCTGTCATTTTTTTTTTCCCCGACGCAACTTTAAGCCGTCGCGATCCTCAAAACTCGGCGTAACGTAACTTCGCGCATGCGCAGTACGGCCGACGCGCATGCGCAGTACGGCCGGCGCGGGAGCGCGCCTCATTTAAATGGGACTCGCCCCATTTGAATAGGAACGCCTTGCGCCGGCGGAATTTTAGTTACACAGCCTGAAATTTCTAGATAAGTGCTTTGTGGATCAGGCACTTAGGTAGAAACTTTAAGCCAGTGTAACTTAAATTGGATTTTTTAAGTTACGTCAGGTTTTTGTGGATCTGGCCCTATGTGTCAGGAAAAATCCCCCCAAAAAAGAACTAATCTGCATGCTTACCTCTAAAAATAAAAAAAGTCCCCCCTCCTCCAGTACAAATCCATCCCCCTGCTGAAATACTCCCTCTCAGCACAAATCTTTGCCCTCCCAAAAAAACCACCCTCCCTAGCACAAATCATTTACTCCTAAAATGTTCCCCGCTAGTACACATCCCCCCCCCCCCCCCACACTTCAAATTCCTCCCAAATCCCACCTCCTAGCCAGGGGCGGACTGACAACTCATGGGGCCCCCGGGCAATAGAAGATTATGGGCCCCCTGGGCTCTGTAAAAAGCCAGGAGGCAGTGCAGAGGCGGGGCAGCTAAAATCTCGGGATTTTCACATCAAAAGCATGGCGGTTTCGGACATATCAGGGACAGATCTAAAAAAAACTGATTTTTACATACTGTCCCTGGTTTTACTGAGCCTGGCAACCCTGATGGGGCCCCCTAGTGGCATGGGGCCCTCGGGCAGCGCCCGAGTGACTCAATGATCAGTTCGCCCCTGCTCCTAGCACAAATCTTCTTCTCCCCCATCCCGACACAAATCCCCCTAAGAGTCACCCCCCCCTCAATTTCCCCTCCTCAAACAATACTTACCCCCTAATGCCCCCCAAATCCCCCCTTCCAACACAAATCCCCTCACCCATAATCTCCATGTGGTGACCCCCCCAACTCACATGATACCATCGTGCCCAGGGCATCCTTCCCTCCTGCCCACCCCTTGTCCCGGCCCTGGTCCCAAAACATAGACAAGGAAATTTCTCCTAACGTCCTAATGCTTCAAGCAGTTTTAAACCCAAAAGCAAACATGTACAGTGGAACCTCGGTTTACGAGTAACGCGGTTAACGAGCGTTTTGAAAGACGAGCAACTTTTTTTTTTTAAATCCTGACTCGGTTTGCGAGTGTTGTCTCGCAAAACGAGCAGGAGCCAAGCCAATGGGTGTGCAGTACCGCATTTGGCCAGAGGTGAGGGGTGCCGATGACACCCGGAACTGTTCGAAGCCGTTCGTAAATACTCAGAAGCACTCGTAAATACTCCATTCCAGAGTGTTTCCGAGTATTTCCAAGTTCAGCTGAGCTGTCCCCGAGGATTTCCGAAGGCTCTCTGGCGCCCCCCACCCCTGGCCACATGCGGTATTGCATGTAATAGAAGTCAATGTGGAACAAATTATCTTCTTTTCCATTAACTTCTATGGGGAAACTTGCTTTGATATGCGAGTGCTTTGGATTACAAGCATTCTCCTTAAACGAATTATGCTCGTAATCCAAGGTGTCACTGTATTGAATTTTAGCTCACCAATTGTTAGATATGATGGATACATTCGTTTTCTTTTTTGTCTAATTTCTTTTCATTTATTTCTACCTAGTGATCCTTCCAGTCAGGGATGGCTTGTCCATTCGGGGAGTTCCTGGGCGCCACCCCCTATCCTCTCCACCCCCTATATGCAGTGGATAGGTTCATCCATGTGTCCGGCCCTTTTCAGGTTACCGGGCATATAAATTAGAGCGGCCAATTTTTTTTTCAAGAACCTGATTAGAGACATAAGGCCAGATTCACAGAAGAAATACGCCGGAGTATCTACTGATACTCCGGCGTATTTTCAAATTTGCCGCGTCGTATCTTAATTTGTGATTCACAAACAAGATACAACGGCATTTGGCTAACTTCGGCCGCCGCTGGGTGGAGTTTGCGTCGTTTTCCAGCGTCGGGTATCCAAATTAGCTTTTACGGCGATCCACGAAGCTACTCGCGTGCGTTACGTCGTCGCAAGTCGTTTTTTCCCGTCGCAAAGTTAGGGCTGCTTTTTCATGCCTTAACTTTAGACCAGCCATGTTAAAGTATGGCTGTCGTTCCCGCGTCTAATTAAATTTTTTTTTTTTTCGGCATTCGCCATTCACAAACACATCGGGGCGCCGTAATTTCGCGCAAAGCACGGCGGGAAATTTCCAAACGGAGCATGCGCAGAACGTTCGGCGCGGGAGCGCGCCTAATTTAAATGGTACACGCCCCATTTGAATTAGGCGGGCTTGCGCTGGACGTCTTTACAATACACCGCCGTAAGTTTACACGCAAGTGCTTGGTGAATCAGGCACTTGCGCTGAAAACTTGCGGCGGTGTAACGTAAAGACGATACGTTACGCTGCCGCAGTTTTTGCTGAATCTGGCCCACAGGGCCAGATTCAGAGACAATTACGTTACGCTGCGGCGGCGTAACGTATCCCATTTACGTTACACCGCCACAGGTTTACAGCGTAAGTGCCTGATTCATAAAGCTCTTACCTGTAAACTTGCGGCGGTGTAACGTAAATCCGCTCGGCGCAAGCCCGCCTAATTCAAATGGGGCGGGCACCATTTAAATTAGGCGCGTTCCCGCGCCGAACATTCTGCGCATGCTCCGTTAGGAAATTTCCCGTCGTGCTTTGCGCGAAATTACGGCGCCCGACGTTTTTTTTGAATGGCGACGTGCGTTACGGCGTTTCGTATTCCCGGACGTCTTACGCAAGAAAATAAAAAAATTGAAATTAAATGCGGGAACGACGGCCATACTTTAACATGGCTGTTCTAAAGATAAGGCATGTTAAAGCAGGCCTAACTTTGCGACGGGAAAAAACGACTAGCGACGACGTAAGAGATTGCGACGAACGCGCGTATCTTCGTGGATCGCCGTAAGTAGTCATTTGCATATTCTATGCCGACCGCAATGGAATCGCCACCTAGCGGCCGGCCTAGAATTGCATCCTAAGATCCGACGGTGTAAGGCAATTACACCTGTCTGATCTTAGGCCGTGTACACACGGGCAAACATGTACGATGAAACCGGACCGATTTCACCGTACATGTCTGCCCGGGGATTTCTGTACGATGGCTGTACTAACCATCGTACAGAAATCCGCGCGTAAACAATACGCGGGGCGTGTCCGCGGTGTCGCCGCGACGATGACGCGTTGTCGCCGCGACAATGACGCAGCGACGTGGGCGGGCCTGCCAGTTAAATGCTTCTACGCATGCGTCGAAGTCATTCGACGCATGCGAGGGATGGCGGGCGCTCGGACATGTACGGTAGGTCTGTACAGACGACCGAACATGTCCGAGCGGGCAGGATTCCAGCGGACTGTTTTAAAACAAGTCCAGGAATATTTGTCCGCTGGGAAAAGGCCCGGCGGGCAAATGTTTGCTGGAATCCTGCACGCTCGGGCCTACACACGACCGAACATGTCTGCTGAAACTGGCCCGCAGACCAGTTTCAGCAGACATGTTTGGTCGTGTGTACGGGGCCTTAGGGCTATCTATGCATAACTGATTCTATGAATCAGCCGCAGAGTTAGGACGGGCGGATCACAGAGATATGACGGCATATCAGGAGATACGTCGTCGTATCTCTTTTGTGAATCTGGCCCATAGGCTCTAATAGGCTTTAAAATAGGGTGGACTCGGGACGCAGAACGTTGCGTCTGGAGCCCACCCAGGTGTGTTGCAACAGCGTATGAAAATTCTCTGTTGCAACACTGATCCTCCTCCCAGCCAATCAGGTAGCAGGTATAAAACCCACTTCCCGATTAGCCAAAATGTCAGGTGATTCTACTGGACGCATAGCATAGGGAGGATGAGAGAGGAGACACAGCGGAAGCTTTCCCCGAGCCTGCCACGTTCTCACTGCCTGCATGCAAGGTAAGACATCGGGTGGTGGTGGTGGTGGGGGGGCTGTGTTAGTGCCATGTAGGTGGGGGGGGGGGGGTAGTGCCGCTTCACCATCGACCTGGGGGGGTGGTTGTTAGACACCCCTCCCCCCCAAAAAAACACCAGCCACCACTGCTTCCAGTATGTTGTTTTTCAACAGAACAAGCTGTCCTGTAGACATAGCAGAGAGAGGGATGAGACAAACCATTTACCACCAACAGGGTTGCTTACAATGGTCATCTTGTATTTATTTATGTAAAACCTTTATGCCAAAAGAAAAAAAAACCTGTTGCTGTAACTGCCACTTGACCTCCCGAAGATTTACCTCCCTTCATGACCAGGACACTCTTTGCGATACGGCACTGCATTACTTTAACTAACATTTGCGCGGCCATGCAATACTGTACCCAAATAAAATGTATGTAATTTTTTCCCACAAATAGAGCTTTCTTTTTTTAATGATATTTTATTACCACTGCGTTTTTTTTTTTTTTTTTTGTGCTATAAACAAAAAAATACAGACATAAAAAAAAACAAAAAAAAACACTACTTGTTACTTTCTGCTATAAAACACATCTAATTTAAAAAAAAAAAATGAAAAAATCGAATTTCTTGTTTTTGGTAAAAAAAATATCCCAATAAGCATATATTATTTGGTTTGTGCAATCGTTATAGCATCTACAAACTATGGGCCAGATTCTCAATGGAGATACGACGGTGTATCTCCAGATACGCCGTCGTATCTCTATGTTGTGCCGTCGTATCTATGCGCCTGATTCTTAGAATCAGTTACGCATAGATATCTACTAGATCCGACAGGCGTAAGTCTCTTACGCCGTCGGATCGTAACTGCATATTTACGCTGGCCGCTAGGGGCGTGTACGCTGATTTACGCGTCGAAATATGTAAATCAACTAGATACGCGAATTCACGAACGTACGCCCGGCCGAAGCAGTAAAGTTACGCCGTTTACGTTAGGCTTTTCCCGGCGTATAGTTACCCCTGCTATATGGTGGCGTAAGTGCGGCGTACCAATGTTAAGTATGGCCGTCGTTCCCACGACGAAATTTGGAAATTTTACGTCGTTTGCGTAACTCGTCCGTGAATGGGGCTGGACGTAATTTACGTTCACGTCAAAACCAATACGTCCTTGCGGCGTATTAGGAGCAATGCACATTGGGAGATTTCCACGGACGGCGCATGCGCTGTTCGTGAAAAACGTCAATCACGTCGGATCACAGAACAGAGGCGATTAAGTTTGCATGTGTTGCGCTATATAAGTTTTCATTCATTCATTCATTCATTTACATAAAACACGCCCCCCTGTTCCAAATTTGAATTAGGCGGGCTTACGCCGGCCGATTTACGCTACACCACCGCAACATACGGAGCAAGTGCTTTGAGAATACAGCACTTGCCCGTCTAAGTTGCGGAGGGGTAACGTAAATCGGATACGTTACGCCGCCGCAAAGATACGCCGCTGGACGAGAATCTGGCCCTATGGGTTATATACTGCAATATTTTTTTATTATACTAGTAATGGCGGTGATCAGTGACTTATGGTGACTTATCAGGACTGCGATATTGTGGCAATCGGACACTAACTGACACTTTGCGGGAACCAGTGACACTAATGCCGCGTACACACGACACACGAAAAAACGGTTGTTTGTAGGCTCCAGAGCATTTTTCTCGACGAGAAAAATGGCCGAAAAAACTTAGAACCTGCTCTATTTTTTCTCATTGTTTTTCACGTCCTGAAAACGGTTGTGTGTACGCTTTAACAAGGGGGGGGGGGGGGGGGGGACATGCATGCTCAGAAGCAAGTTATGAGACAGGGAAATTAGCAAGAGCAGCCCAAAGAGTGGCGCCATTCATATGGAACTTCCCTTTATAGTGCCGTCGTATGTGTTGTACGTCACCGCGCTTTGCTCAAGCATTTTTTTTCACGAACAAGTGTATGCAAGGCAGGCTTGAGAGAAATCACGACGAGAAAAACATCGTCACGTCGTGTGTATGCGGCATAATACTTTGATAAGTGCTTTGCAGAAACACAAAATCCATCCCTTCCTTCCTGTCAGACCAGAACTCTGCCTTGTTTACATAGGCAGAGCTCCTTTCTGCCCGATGATTGGCGAGTGTTGGCAGACTTCGAGTGCCCATCACCTGCAGATCAATGGCGTCACTGGGGGGGGGGGCAGAGGGGGGCATGGCCCCCTAACAATATGTGCCCCCCCCCCAATTAAAACACTTTTTTTTTGTATTTCTAGCGGGTCCCCCACAGCCCTGCATTTTGCTCGGGCCGCCACTGAAAGGGAGAGCGTCTCTGTCAGCTCTTGCAGGGGATTTCTCCCCCCTCCCTCTTCTTGCTGACACTCTGTATAATGGGAGCGGCACTCGCAAAGCCTTGGCCTCCTGATCTGCTCCCTCCCCCTGCATCCTCATTGGCAGTGAAGAGAGCGACTTACAGGAAGGACTCCACTAGCAGCACAGGATTCTGGGACATGTAGTCCCCAACTAAAGCAGCCCCACTGCCTTCTACGGGGGGCAGGGATCTACAGCATGCTCTCTGACAAGAAGGGAATTACACAGCAGAGGCTGCCTGGGAGAAAGTTGAGTTCCACCACGAGGCAGAGGAAGACAGACAGGACGAGAGGGGCTGCTGAATTCATCAGGTGTGCGGATCATGTCATAGCTCCACGAGTTGGGCAGTGACAGACAGCTCGTCCGAGAGGGACCCCGGGTGCATCTCCAGGGGTTCCTGAGGGCGTAAGCTGTTCTGGTTACCAAGTTGCCCGTCGGGCCTGTCAGAGAACCTGTCTGCCAGGACATCTTGCTTGATCCCTGCCCCTGGGTCGCAGGATTGGTGAGCAGGCAATTGCCCATTTTAAAGACACTGGGGTAGATTCAGGTACAGCTGCGCGCTCCTTACGGAGGCGCAGTGTACCCTTTTTACCCTGCGCCTACGCAAATTATTTGCACTACGCTTCATTCATGAAGCAGTAGCCATGTAATTTGCGTGGGCGCTCTTCAAAAATGCCCTGCGTAAGGGCGCCTAATGTAAATGATCCCGTAGGGGGGCGGGAATCATTTAAATTAGGCACGTTCCCGCGCCGAGCGTAGAGGGCATGCTCCGTCGGGAAACTTTCCCGACGTGCATTGCGGTAAATGACGTCGCAAGGACGTCATTTGCTTTAAAGTGAACGTGAATGGCGTCCAGGGCCATTCACGATTCACTTACGCAAACTACGTAAATTTCAAACCTCGCGACGCGGGAACGACGGGTATCCTTAGCATTGGCTGCCCCTGCTTTTAGCATGTGCAGCCTTACGCGAAACCCGACGTACGCAAGCATGTAAACTGCGTACGCAGGGCTCGCGTAACGTTGTGAATCGGCGTTAGTATGCAATTTGCATACTATACGCTGACCACAACGGGAACGCCACCTAGCGGCCAACGTAAGAATGCAGCCTAAGATATGAGGGCATAAGAGCCTTATGCCACGCATATCTTAGGCTGTAGTCGGCGTAACAAGCTCTCTGAATCAGGAGAACTCGTTACGCCGGGGCAAGTAAACAATTGCGCTGCGTAACTATGGTTACGCAGACGCAATTTCTCTCTGAATCTGGGCCACTGTATCTAAGCAACATTGCCTTACCAGCACCCACATTTGTAGGAACACTTACACCTTGCTGAACCGTCACCAGATCCACCTTCATGACCAGGATACTATTTGCATCCTACATTTCACTTTGTCTTGCCAGGATACTTTCAAGTACACTTTGTCTGTCCTACTTCCAAGCACACATTGTTTATCCTGCTGAACAGGACATCAAGTGTATCAATGCCAGGCTAGCCGAAGATACTGGATATCTCCATACTGAGGACCTTTCTGCTATCATTTTAGGATCAGTAATTTAGTGATCTCAGTGATTATTCTTAAGGAAGAACTCTCACATGAATTCTTAAAGTGATACATTTGTGGCCTATTGCTTCACCTGTTCATTGCCTGGGTCTGTGATTTCAAGATTCAAGGAAAACAGACTGACCGTTGTTAAGCCAGATCTGTTCCAGTGTTGCCAACCGTCCGTATTTTTACGTAAAATAATAGTAAAAATATCCAAGATTGGTTCGGCTTGGAACTGCGCATGGAGATTGGAGACAGGGGGTGATGGTGGCTGCGGTGGCACCGCAGAGGGGGATGGAGGCAGGGGGCAATGGAGGCAGGGGGAGACTGGAGGCAAGGGGTGATGGTGGCACCGCAGAGGGGGATGGAGGCAGGGGATGATGGAGGCAGGGGGTAATTGGAGGCAGGGGGCTTGGGGGAGATTGGAGGCAGGGGGAGATTGGAAGCAGGGGGAGATAGTGGCTGCAGTGGCACCGCAGAGGAGGATGGAGGCAGGGGACGATGGAGGCAGGGGGTGATTGGAGGCAGGGGGCCTGGGGGAGATTGGAGGCAGGGGGAGATTAGAGGCAGAGGGAGATTGTGGCATCGCAGAGGGGGGTGAAGGCAGGGGGTGTTGGTTGCAGAGGGGGATGAAGGCAGGGGGTGATGTGACTAAATAATTTGCCCGTATTATATCGAAAATAACAAAAATGTTTTTTTTTATCTACCTTAAAGCGGGGGTTCACCCTATCGACAGGAAAAAAAAATTTTTTTTTCTTTTACCTTTAAATCAGGCATTGTAGCGCGAGCTACAGTATGCCTGTCCCGAATTTTTTCCCCCCATACTCACCTTGTAGTCGTCCATCGAAGATACCGGGGAATGGGCGTGCCTCTGGAGACGGAGGATGATTGACGGCCGGCTCTGGCGCGTCACGCTTCTCCGGAAATAGCCCAAATAGGCTTGGTCTTCACGACGCATGCGCATAGCCTGTGCGCAGGCGCCGTGAAGAGCCGAGACCTACTCCGGCTGTCTTCGGGGAGAGTGACGTGCCAGGGCCGGCCGTCAATCATCCTCCCTCTCCATAGGCACGCCCATTCCCCGCGGGAGCCGAAATCTACGATGGACGACTACGAGGTGAGTACGGGGTTAAAAAAATCGGGACAGGCATACTGTAGCTCGCGCTACAATGCCTGTCTCGATGGTAAAATCAAGTACGAGAGGGTAAACTACCGCTTTAAATCACATTGCTATTTGCCTGGCGTACTTGTTTGTAGCCTAAATACTGAAATTTGCACCTAAAAATTTAATTTAGTAACTTTTGTGAAATGCCAGTAAAAACGTGGCTGTGCCATTTATAATTTTCCTTTTACTTTACAATTATGTGCCACTTTGTGTTGGTCTATTACATAAAATCCTAATAAAATACATTTATGTTTTTTGTTGTAACAAGACCAAATGTGGAACATTTTAAAGGGTATGAATACTTTTTCAAGCCACTGTATACAGATTCATATACATCGAGGGGCAGATTCACGTACAGCCGCGTAAAATTGTGCGGGCGTAACGTATTTGATTTACATTACGCCTCCGTAACTTACACGGGCAAGTGCTGTATTCTCAAAGCACTTGCTCCGTAAGTTGCGGCAGCGTAGCGTAAATCGGCCATCCACAGCCACTGGGGAAAGCCCGCCTAATTCAAATTTGGATCTGGGGGGCGTGTTTTATGTAAAACAACTGTGACCCGACGTGATTGACGTTTTTGCGGAACGGCGCATGCCGTGGAATTTCCCAGTGTGCATTGCTTCAAAGTACGCCGCAAGGACGTCATTGGTTTCGACGTGAACGTAAATGACGTCCAGCCCCATTCACAGACGGCTTACGCAAACGACGTAAAAATTTCAAATTTTGCCGCGGGAACGACGGCCATACTTAACATTTGCTGCGCCTCATATAGCAGGGGCATCTTTACGCCGGGAAAAGCCTAACGTAAACGTCGTATCTGTACTGCGTCGGCCGCGCGTACGTTCGGGAATTCGCATATCTAGCTAATTTGCATACTCAATGCGGAATTCGATGGAAGCGCCACCTAGCGGTAAAAAAAAAATGCAGTTTAGATCCGATGGCGTAAGAGACTTGCGCCTGTCGGATCTAATGGATATCTATGCGTAACTGATTCTAAGAATCAGGCGCATAGATACGACGGCTCAGATTAGGACTTACGACAGCGTACATGGTGCTGCGCCGTCGTAAGTCCTTTCTGAATCTGGGCCCATATATATATATATATATATATATATATATATATATATATATATACACAGTATCATAGGGAGGGAGGGCCATGGTCACAATCTAAAGTATTTTGAAAGCATGCGTCTGAAAACAAGAAAGTCTTGGGTTTTTCCCTGATGAGAAAAAAATGTGTGGTCTTGACGAAGATGTCTATTTTAAATGATAAAGTATGCCATACACAGTAAATTAATAAAGTACAAAGGTTCTTGAACACAAAGTAAAGTTGCCTGGGCTATATAAATAGAAACATTGCATACAGACAACAAACTGTCTCTTGCAGAGATTGGAGGATTATCTGCACTCACTGTGTAAAGCACGCTACTGTCTACCCATAGAAACTGATGTTTACTTTTTTAATGAGCTTGGCTGTCCAATCTGACTCTAGTGGTCGTGCAGCTCTAGTCTTATTTACGTTGCTTGGAAAATGCTTATGTGCTAGTTATGTTGCTGCAGCCTTTCCTGTTTAGTTCCTCGATGCCAGGTCTGTAGCTGCAAAAGGCAAATAATAAGAGTCCAGGGAAATATTTGCCATGAGTCATAAACTTATCTGACAATGCTAATATTCTTCTAAGGTATCCCTCCCATACACACCCAACGCATTCTATAATAAGTTGCATACAGTTTATTAAAGGTGATTTATGGTGCTGCAGAAGGAAAAATTGCAGTTCCAATATGTTTTTCAGCTTTTTCCGTAGTGGATTTTTAGATTCTTCAAATCTTCAGTACCCTAAATGTTATCAGTATTGATCGGTACTGATAACTGACTTTTGTTTTAGTTAAAAAAAAAAAAAAAGGCAAGGGGCAGACGCAATTGTGACTGGGCTCTGGCGTTCCGCCACGATGGGGGGACCCAGGGACAGCAGAAATGTGGCCCGCTGAGGGACCATAATAAAGGGTCCCACGATGGAATTAAAGGGCCCCGGGAACAGTGGTTTGCTACGGACTCCCTCCTTTGCACTAAATAGTGATGACACAGGGCATAGTGGGCCTAGGTGTCCTCAAGGTAGGCACCTAGCATTCAGTTGCAAGTGCCACGTGGGTATCCCAGGAGCCCTTCAGACACATGTGTAGGTGTCATCCGTTAAAGCGGGAGTTCACCCGAAAAAATTTTTTTAACATTACATTGAGGCTCCTTTTGGGAAGCAGAATCGGGTGTTTTTTGTAAATCAAAGCCGTACTTACCGTTTTAGAGATACATCTTCGCTGCCGCTTCCGGGTATGGTCTTCGGGACTGGGCGTTCCCAGAGCTTTTTTTCTCAAAAAATAGGTGCAGGAACTCAAACACGACCCTATTCAAATTTCAACAGTAGAAGGGTCTTAAAGAGGCATTAAATACCAGAGTGCAGAGTTCAGGGGGTTACACACAGAGTGCAGAGCTGTCACTTGTAAACAGTGATTGTGGTGAGCAGGCACCAAAGGGTCTGAGCCAGAGGTGGTGGAACTGAGTTCCCCCTGAAAAAAAGCCCTGGGCGTTCCTATTTGATTGACAGGCTTCCGACGGTCGCATACATCGCGTCACGAGTAGCCGAAAGAAGCCGAACGTCGGTGCGGCTCTATACGGCGCCTGCGCACCGACGTTCGGCTACTTTCGGAAAATCGTGACGCGATGTATGCGACCGTCGGAAGCCTGTCGGAAGCCTGTCAATCAAATAGGAACGCCCAGTCCCGCAGCCCATACCCGGAAGCGGCGGAGAACATCTCTCTCTAAAACGGTAAGTATGGCTTCGATTTTAAAAAAAACACCCGATTCTGCTTCCCAAAATGAGCCTCAATCTAATGTTAAAAATGTAGTTTTTGGGTGAACTTCCACTTTAAGTTGATATACTGTCAGGATAAGATGTACATGATTGCTGGTACGGTATAGATTTTACCAATACTGGAGACACAGGGTATACAGTGGGCCTGGATGCCCTAAAGGTAGGCATATAGCATTTAGTTGCAAGTGCCCCGTATGTTTCCCAGAACCCCTCTAGACCCCCTTCTCACGTGTAATCTTCACTAACCTGTTTAGTGTCTTGTATGGATGGAAGTGGCATTGCTGGCATCCCGGGAGTGTGTTTTTAAAAGGACAACGTTGTAATTTTAAACTTTTTTTGCCATCTTTTGTGAATGTTTACCAATTGTTTATTTGTGTGCAATTTTTCAATAAAGTGTATCTTAGGAGTACTCCGCCGTGTATTCCCATCTCTCTTCTTGAGGGTACGGACCCCTTTTTTTTTTTTTGAGGATATCTTTCCTCACCCTCTGCCCGTTCTGAATCCTTTATTGGTCCTTATTGGTGAACTTCATCCCCACATTGGATGAGTCGGAACTGCTACCATTGACCTGGCTTGTTGACCCTCTGGCCTAAAAGGTCCATGTCTTTTCCCTAATCCCCTTTCCCTTTTTGATACAACAGTGGAAAGGTCCCTGGTAAGGGAACAGGGGGGCCCTTCATGATAATGGGGCCCTGAAGCTTTTAGTTACACCTCTGCCCATAGGAAATATATTAAAAACCTCTACAGGTCATCCGTTTATAGTTAACTATGAATAATTGCCTTAGAATTATTGCTCTCACTTCTGGGTATGCAGTGATATGTGTAGCGCTATTACGTTTTTCGTAAGTAGGCACCACTGATGTGTGTGTTTGTGTTCTGTGGGGCAAGGCAGGCTCAATTTTTTTTAGGAGAGGTTTTAAGTCCTATGGGGCAACTTTATTTTATTTTCACTAAAACCTTTTTTATGTCACATAGGATGTCAAAAGTTCCCTATCTAATACGATTTTGTTGTGATAGGTTTGCTTTATTGAGATATCAGGATATCTAGATAGTGGAGCGCATATTACGCTGCATTAGATTCTTCCCCATCCAGAGCCACCTGGAAAAGTGACAGTCAAACTGAGAAGCCATGTAATTCCGGGTTCATGCTAGGTAGGGTAGATCAGTGAAAGCTGTTGGGTTCCATTGTAGCTAATAGAGCGTAGATCGCACTGCATTAGCTTCTTCTCCATCCACAGCCACTGGGGAAAGTGACAGTCGGACTGAGAAGCCATGTAATTCCAGGTTCATATTAGGTAGGTGAGATCAGTGAAAGCTATTGGGTCCCATTGTAGCTAATAGAGTGCAGATGCTGCGGCATGGCTGCAGATCTCTGTCTTAACATGAGCAGGATCTGGAAAGTAGCAAGGACAGATGGACGGCCGCACACCAAAGAACTCTTGATTGTCTTTATTGAAGGAACATGAGCAAACACCGCAAATACACAGCAGAAATCAATAACAGCTGACGCGTTTCACACTTGGTTAGTGCTTATTCATGAGCAGGATCTGGAGGCTGAAGCATCAGGAGCCCAGCTGAAAGAATTCAGAAGAGACAATGATGTAAAAAAATAATAAAAAAAAAGATGGTGGTCAGTACTGACCCTACAGCACTAGGACAGATGCAGGTAAGAACGGGAAATCCCTGGACTCGGTTGTTTGATATGTGTATTCGGCAGAAAATAAAAGCACTGATTAATACCTTGGGAGGTACAAGGTCTGCTTCTTGCAAGCTTAGAATAGTCATTCGTGAACCTCAGCATGTGCCAGAAGAACTGGTCTTTCTGTTACTGTGTTTTAAATGAATAACAGAATCTGATGGAGCTCTTCACTGACATTCCAGTAATGTTAAGGTAAGACTATCCCTACAATGAAAAACATGATTGTGTCAAAAGTAGAGCAGGCCATCAAGTATTTCCAGTTAGTTTAGGAACCAAAAGCTTGTGAATGTTCCAGGGCTTACTGAAGCACTCCAGGCGGTAATATTTTACTCTTTCAGGTATCTGTTTTAAAGAACAGCAACAAAGAATATTGGATTCTGTCATGTTAAGGTATAAATAAAGACAAAACTTTTTTTTTTTAGTTTTGGATAGAGTGGAGGGGAATTAGACCTCCTGTCAGGTTTGTATTGCTGTCTGTGCCCCTGTTGTAGAGATTCGCTCTCTTTATTTGTCCTGTTTACTGTGAAAGTAAAAGAAAACCCCAATGGCACCCTCTGCTGTCTCAGCCAATGATTGAGAGTCCAAGGACAGCCGAGGCTGTTGTGCAACATCAATGGATCGAGATGGGGCTCAGATAATTATGAGGGGAGCTGCTGCACACAGAAAGTTTTTTTTTTTTTTTTTTTTAAAGGGGTTGTTTTTCACCTTAATACATCTTAGGCCCCATCTGGGATTTATCAGCGGATCAGTTCCAGCGGACAGATCCGGTCGTGTGTAGGCCCGAGCGGACATTTTCCAGCGGACATTTGTCCAGCCAACGGTTTCCCAGCGGATAAAAATTTCTTAGCATGCTAAGAAATCTATCCGCTGGAAACCTGTCCTTCGGACTTATCTGGTCGTCTGTACAGACTCACCGGATAAGTCCGTCCGATCCCCATCCCTCGCATGCGTCGAAATGATTCGACGCATGCGTGGAAGTATTTACCTTCCAGGGTCGCGCACGTCGCCGTGGCCACGTCACCGCGGATGTTTTCCGCAGGGATTTTGATCTGATGGTGTGTACAAGCCATCAGATCAAAATCCGGAGGAGAAATGTCCGATGGAAACAGTCCGGCGGACCGTTTCCATCGGATATCCTCTCGTGTGTACAGGGCCTTATGCATTAAGGTGAAAAACCTTTTCTCATGCTGCAGCCCCCTAGACCCCCCTGTTTTACTTACCCGAGCCCTGTATTTCTTGCCTCGGGGACGAGCTCACCAGCTATGGCTGGTGTCTCTTGTCCTGATTGGATAGATTGATAGCAGCACAGCCATTGGCTCCCACTGCTGTCAATCAAATCCAATGACGTGGGTGGGGGGGGCAGGGTTGAGTCCTGTTTTATGTGTCAATAGATGCAGAATCAGGACATGGGAGAGCACCCACATCGGTGTCCCGATTGAGAGCGCTTCTTCAACAGGGCAATACGAAAAGAGGAGGAGCCACCAGCACCACTGAGGGACCCCAGAAGAAGAGGATCGGGGCCACTTTGTGCAAAACCAACTGTAGAGTGGAGTTAAGTATGACATGTTTGTTATAAAAAAAACAAAAAACAAAAAAAAGCCAAGATTAAGTAACCCTTTAATGCATAGAATGCATTAAGATAAAAAACCTTCTGCCTTTAGACACTTTAAGATATGTTAAAAACTGAGGCCTAGATATGCTCCAAGAATGCAAGCCACATTAAAAATAGTCCAACTCACCGTAATAATTAGTAGCGGTCTCCCCCAAAGGGGCCCCTGAGAATGACCCAGGTCTCCCTTGCTATAATACATAGGCTGCCTGCCCCCATCACTGTTCCAAGCACACTGGCCCGGATTCAAGAAGCAATTGCGCCTGCGTAACCATAGGTTACACAGCGCAATTGCTTACTTGCCCCGGCGTTGCGAATGCTCCTGATTCAGGAACATTGTAACGCCGACTGCAGCCTAAAATCTGCGTGGCATAAGGCTCTTATGCCACGCATATCTTAGGCTGCATTCTTGCGATGGCCGCTAGGGGGCGCTCCCATTGTGCTCAGTGTACAGTATAGTATGCAAATTGCATACTAACACCGATTCACAATGTTGCGCGAGCCCTGCGTACGCAATTTACTTTGTTTCCGTACAGCGTGTTTACCGTAAGGCTGCCCCTTCTAATAGCAGGGGCAGCCAATGCTAAAGTATACCCGACGTTCCCGCGTCGCGACGTTCGATTTTTACGTAATTTGTGTAAGTGATTCGTGAATGGCGCTGGACGCCATTCACGTTCACTTTGAAGCGACGTCATTTGCCGCAATGCACGTCGGGAAAGTTTCCCGACGGAGCATGCGCTCTACGCTCGGCGCGGGAGCGCGCCTAATTTAAATGATTCCCGCCCCCTACAGGATCATTTACATTAGGCGCCCTTACGCAGGGCAAATTTACACAGCGCACACGCAATTTACGGAGCTACTGCTCCGTGAATCGCGGGTAGCGCAGTAAATTTGCGGGGGCGCAGGGCAAAAACGTTGCCCTGCGCCTCTGCAAGAAAGGGGCAAATCTACCTGAATCCGGGCCACTGACAATACAGGCTCAGTGTAGGGGATATCTTTTGTAGATTTATTGCAGAAAACGTGAACAGCAGAGGAATAAGGGTGAATGATACGCTAGGAACAGCAGAACGGTCACTTAGCAGGAAACTTTTAATTGCAACCTTTTGATGAGGTTAGGAGGAATGGCCAGTTAATGTAGAACTCTGTATGAGCTGCTCGGGTTCTGACAGTAACTTCTCGCACCCACTTCCCCAAGCACATGCACACATGGGATCTCCAATCAGAAACTTTACTCTCAATGTCCTAGGACAGCTGCCACCCACTCCAGTTTCAATGTGACACTCTTCAGTGTGGAAGAAATCCTTCTTCAAGCCAGCGTCCCCGCGAGATGCCCTCCAACAAACATCTTTAGTCAAATCTCTTATGGGCCATCAGCTCAGGACATGCTGAGGCCCATACATCAACTCCAGTTCACAGGCTGTATCCCAGGGGCAGAAAATACAGAGCGGGCCTCCCAAACATGTATTTAATTCCTAAGCCAACTTTTGGGTGCCTCTCCCAGAGATTGGCTGAGAGTAGATAAATATTCATAACTTCATTGATTGACCCTCCAACTCTACCGTCTGGAAGCTTCTTTCAGAGACAGCCAGGCAACCACTAAGCTTAGCGAAACTTGACCAGCCAAAAAAACAAAAACAAATCACTCGACTCGAGTACAGCAGAGCCAAAAACTAAATTTAGCGTGGACATAAAAATATCAACTATGTATTGCACTATAGCTAGCTGGGGGATTATATTTAGAGAGAAAGATTTTTTTTCTTAATTACTTAATAAGTGTACAGATCTGGTCACTCAAAGTTGAATGAATACTATATAGGGGTGACTTAAAGTGGTATTCATGATTGCGTCCCACCTGCCTGTCCCCTTTATCAGAAAAATTATTTGGCATAAGATCTCAGATGCAAATGCTCTGCTGGCGCACTGTCCCAGCCCCAGACACCTGTGCTTTATCCAGGTCAACTGTCTTTCCATTTATTCCTATGGGTCGCTGGTTCTATTTCTGAGGCTGTGACAGTGCAGAACGTCTGCTTCTGATATTTGATAAACCATTTTCATTTTCTGCTGAGGGGATGACAGAGGAGACATTGAATTTCAACCTTAAAAGAACAAGTTATATTCTGTTGTTTTATTCGTTGTGATCCTGGGTGATAAGAAGAGAGTTACCAAGTTGGATGTGGAACAGTACATGTAAGTCGATTTCTAATTTCTGGTCTAAATGAGAACAGTAGACATTTTAAAAAAATGCAGAAAAGTGCAACTTAAAAGGACAATAGTCTTATGTATCTGCTTAGATATAACAAGCATTTAAAAATATATATTTTATGATAGCTGTATTTTAAATCCTTGACTCAACCCTGAATTTTATGGCTGCCAAGGGAAACAATGAATCGGGGATGCAACAGATTGCCGCTTTGGCTTCACAGATTTTATCTCTGTATCAGCATGTAAGGCTTTCACACTGGGGCGTATTTCGAGCGTTATTCGAGCGTTTTTTGAGCGTTATTCGAGCGAAGCCTCATCTGCAATCCCAATGTGCTGGTAAAGCACCGCTAAGAGCCTAACGCCTCAGTGTGAAGGGGTAAGGCGTTTTTACAGCGCTTTCAATTCATTTCAATGGAGAGGGGCGTTTTTGGAGCGTTTTTTTCAGCACCTAAAAAATATGCTGTTTGCAGGACTCAGTGTGAAAGGGTCCATTGAGATGCATGGAGAGCGTTTTATGAGCGTTTTAATAGTGCTATTTTTAACGCTAAAACGCTGTAAAAACGCTTCAGTGTAAAAGGGGTCTAAGGCCCCGTACACACGATAGGTTAACCAGAGGACAGCGGTCTGATGGACCGTTTTCATCGGTCAAAACCGATCGTGCGTGGGCCCCATAGGTTATTTAAACATAGGTTAAAAAAAAGCCAACTTGCTTTAAATTTAACCTATGGATTCCTAACCAATAGGTCAAAACCGATCGTTAGTAGGCACGACCATCGGTTAAAAATCCACGCATGCTCAGAATCAAGTCGACGCATGCTTGGAAGCATTGAACTTCGTTTTTTTCAGCACGTCGTTGTGTTTTACGTCTGACACGACCGGTTATTTAACCTATGGTGTGTAGGCGTGACGGACCATCAGTCAGCTTCATCGGTTAACCTATGACAACGGTCCTTCAGACCGTTGTCCTCTGGTTAACCTATCGTGTGTACGAGGCCTAAGAGTGAAACCAAAATATTTTCTTAGTTATATGACTAATGCATGAACTAGTGACATTGGTTTGCAGATGAGCTAAGCTCGTCTCGCGCTGTATTCTGTTATATGTGTATCATACTGACCTCTGCTGATATTTTTAAATATTCTAAAGGTCCACATTGAAAAATGACCGTAGCTAAGCTGCTGAAGGCAACAAAATTGTCTGTTCTGGTATTCAAAATGTATGGTGATTTAGTATATATTTTCTTTATGCATTATGATCAGAATTAAATTCTAAAATAATATTTAATTTTTTTTTTTTTTAAATAAGGTAAATATGTAATATTGCATTTGATTACTTTTCATGTCTGGCCAGAAGATAGAGCTCATACCACATTTTTAGGTCTTCTATGTCTCTTCATCTCCTGTTGAGAAAAGGCTGTTTATAAAATTTAATAGCGCAAACTGAAATTTAAACACACAAGTAAAGTAGTTGGCAAAGTCACATGATACAATAAATTCACTCTGCAAGAGCCCCACTATTCTGCTCAATAGGCAGTTTTATGCTGTCAATTCATCATTTACATGCAGAGATAGTTAGACAGACAGATGACTTCTACATCCTTTTAAAATGCACTAAAGGATCTCAGTGGAATAGATCTAATGATAGAAGAAATAATAAGCATACTTTGTATCAGTCGTTATTGTGAGCAAGCTAATGGATGGAAGTTACATGACTAAATAAATTCCAGGCATTTTTTTTTAAAGAGGCTCACAATGTAGCCATATTACTAAATGGAAATGAACACTGACCAATACAGAGGAAAAACTGGCCTTGCTGTCTGCAGATTCATTCTACTAATCTGCAGTAGAGCCATAAAATAAGGATTCTGGTTGCTAATGGCAACAAGGAAAATTGAACATGAAGTCAATTATTAGGATTTTATTATTCATCTCTACATTATTTATTCATAATATATAATTTGCAAGAAAAAGCACATCTCTATAAAACAAATACATGTTTAATCAGTTAGTAAAACAAATGTGCATTTACAGTCTATCTATACCCCAAACATACTGGTGGCATAAATGGCATCTAAACCCTTCGTGGCATTATGGTAAGGGCATTAGACTGGAGGCAATTTTGGAGTACAAACCAATATTAATAATTCTCTGTGCATTCAAATCCAAAAAAAGTACATTATTTAAAGAACAGCCGTAGAAATACAAAAATATAGTTCAGTAGTGTGTTTCCCAGCAAATTCACAAATATTTTCTACAAAATACATTTAATACACCAAGGTGCTCACGAACTGCCTGATGAGTTGGAAAAAGCTGAGCCATTTATATAGTCTATAGGTGCTCTGGTTACCAGTAACAGGGCTTAAAGGAGAAGTCCAACCTGAGCTTTTTAGGCTGGGCATCTCCTCTGGGTCAATTCGTTTTGCACTCCTGTGACCCGTTTTCAGCAGAGAGCTCTCTCTCCGCTGACGTCACTGCCATCATTCGGGGCAGCGCGTAATCCCGCCAGCTGCCCTGATTGATTGATGGCAGTCTCAGCGTCTCAGACACCCGCTGAGACAGCCTCTCCCCGCCCCTCCACTGCTCAGCGCTCCAATGAGCGTGGAGAAGCGGAGAGGAAAGACGCTGACTGATAGTCAGCAGATTTTCTCTCTGGAATCTGTGAGAACTGAGCCACCGGTGGTGTTCGGTGGCTCGGTTCTCAGTGCAGAGACAGCCGGGGACAGCTGCAGCATCAGTCTGATGCACCATCCAACTAGGTAAGTATAAATAAAAAAAACTGAAAACCCATACTTCTCTTTTAACTAGTAACTAGGGATGAGCTTCGTGTTCGAGTCGAACGTATGTTCGACTCGAACATCGTATGTTCGATCATTCGTCGAATTACGAACAAAACGGGTCATTCACGCCAAATTTGAGTGACGCGCCACGGCCCATAATTCACTGCGGAATTGCGGGCTGATGATTGGCCAAGCATGCACTATGACCCGCATGCTTGGCCAATCACAGCACGCCAAAAACCTAGAGCCATAATTGGCCAAAGCCAGGGTGACTTTGGCCAATTATGGCTCAGGGGGTTTAGTACACGCCCCACACTATAAAAGGCCGCCTGCAGGCCGCCTTCGATCGTTCGAGTCCCATAGACGTCAATGGGGTTCTAAATGTTCGCGCGAACGTTCAGTCTGTTCAAAGGTTCTGGTGCGAACCGAACGGGGGGGTGTTCGGCTCATCCCTACTAGTAATCAACAAAACCCAAAGGGACAATGTGCAGGCCAGACCCAGGCCAGTACCACAAAGAAGTTCTGAAGCTGCATGGGGTTTAAAAAAAAACACTAAAGTAAAATAGGAATAACAATAGGAATACCATTTGGAGACATTAGGATTATGGTAGAGAGTAGTCATTACAAATCATTGCTTTAACCACTTCAATACCCGCCTGTGACGGTATTGGTATGATATCCCCGTCAAACAGTCCCTTCTTCCCATAACAGAACATCACGGAATCATCCACACATGAGCCAAGGCTGAATGCTGGAACCAGACAGACTTTAATAGTATAACACACAGCTTATATGTAATTTCCAAAACTGTTACAATGACAAATCTCCACCCCCCTCACACTGGGGCTTCCATACAGATCATGGGCAGACTTTTCGGAGCCGATTCTGAAAACACATTTTCTTTAGATAATGACAGAAGTGGAGTTAATTACTCGTTGTAAAGAATACAATATCTAGACAGCCCGGCCCCGCATGTAGAAGCGATAATTACCACAATGAAGCAATCAGAATAATTAACCTGAGCCCCTTCTAATAACAGTAGCCGTAACCACAGGGCTTCTTCACACAACACACTAGACCATTTACCCTTTGAACTAGGACTGACTGAGGAAAGGTCATTACCATATCAACAGCCTGTTAGCCGAGGAATGAGTCACCTGAAATCCTCTAACACACACACAGCATAACGAGCAGGGAGAATTACTGAAGCATCCTTCACAATGGCCCCCCTTTTTCTCCCTGCTCCGGCAAACCCGGTTGGACCTTCCCTGGTCCAGTAGGGTTGACGGGTTCAGAGCTTTTAGTCCGAGGTCAACTCCGTTTGGCGTGACTGACCTCCCTTGGCAACTGCTTCAGACTCAGGTATGTCACCGGGTCGTCAGATCACACGCCGGTCAGTCCCCAAGTCTTTGTGTGATCTGCAGAGTCACCAGAAGTCAGTGTGAAGACGGCGAATGGGTCTGTGCGCCGCCATCTAGGTGTCCCGCTATGGGAGGGGCAGGTTATGGCTCTGAAGTGACAATCACAGGAGATTCATAAAAAGAAAAAGTTATATTTGTTGAAATGCTGTAGCACTGGTGCTCAGAGTCCGGGGGGGGGGGGGGGGATCAGTGCCCCATAGGGTCAGCCACCCTCTGCTCCCTCCGCAGCCGCCGGTTCTCCTCTTTGAGCTTCTCCAGCTCCATCTCCAGTTCATGGAGCCTGGGGGGGTCAGCCCGCTGTGACCTCAGGTGGTTGTTCTCCTCCTCCATGCGGCTTATGCACTCCTCAAGCTCTATGTACTCACGGATCAGATCCAGGACCTCTTCTTCTTGGGGGGTAGCCGGCGGTGCCTCTTTCTGCCCAGCTCCCTCCAGGGCCCCTCTGGCTCATGGCTGTCACCCATGACCAGCTGACAATGGTGTTCCCTGTTGTCCATAATAACAGATTGTACCATGAGGGCTTCGTAAGGGGTGCCCAGTGGTTCTTCCTGACCCAGCTCCTGGGGATCCCAAGCCGAGTCTACACAATGGGCTGCTGCTGGTGGGCAGTACCCAGGTTGAGACCAATTTGACCTGGGGTTGTCATTCATGGGGCAATTCTGCTTGAAGAGACCCAGCTGTTTGCACCGGAAGCAGCGTTGTTCGTTGTCCTCCTGGCGTGGATAGCGAGGGCTAGATGTCACCAGTCTGTTAGGAGGTTGGTATCTAGCGGCTGGTGGGTGTGAGGGCGCCGTTGGTCGTGGAGGTTGTACCTGTGGTGTGACCTGGTTCGTCTTGCGAGTATCCGCATATTCATGCGCCAATTTCGCGGCCTCTGGTAGAGTCATGGGCCTGCGATCTCTCACCCAGTCTTTGACGTCCGTCTGGATGTGATTGTAAAATTGCTCCAGGAGCATTAGTTGCAAAATGTCCTCTGCGGTGGTGGCCTGGCTGCTGTTAACCCAGTTAGAGGCCGACAGGGATAACTGGCATGCCCATTCCGCGTAAGAGTCTTCCGTGGTTTTGCGTGAGTCCCTGAACTTCTGTCGGTGGGACTCTGGGGTTACTGCATAACTAGCCAGGAGCACTTCTTTAACCCGGGCGTAGCTATGGATATCCTGATCTGGCACGGTCCGGAAAGCATCAGAAGCTTTGCCTGACAGTTTGCCTGACAATATTGCAACCCACTCTCTTCTAGCTATTCGGTGCAGGTTACATTGTCTCTCAAAATCTGCCAGGTAGTTATCAATCTCACAGTCCTTTTCATCAAAAGCTTTAAAACGCTAAACGGAATCTTCCTTGCGTCTGCTGTGCTGTACTCACTGTTTGGAGAATGTGCGGCTGCTTGTTGGACTGCTGCCAGTTTTAACTGTAGTTCTGCGTCTCTTATTTGTTTATCCTTCTGTAGTTCTGCGTCTCTTATTTGTTTATCCTTCTGTAGTTCTGCCTTTGCTAACAGGTCCATCACTTTCAGCACCACATCTGCCGTTGGGTTCGGACCGAACCATGCTAGCTTCTCTCTCATTAGCTTGTTGGCTGGCGATTCCTCTTCCTGAATCACTGGTGTCTCCATCTCTTGTACTGCTGGCGTTGCTGCAATCCCGTCCTCCTGGTCTCGCTCCATTAATTCTGCTATGATGACCTGCTTGGTTTTGTTGCTAGCAATCCTTCCACGAACTTCCAGTAGTTCTTCCAGTGTCTGCTTGGAATCTGGATGTAAAGGGGAATAGAAGGGAAAATCCCACTGCTGCCAACCAATTGTGACGGTATTGGTATGATATCCCCGTCAAACAGTCCCTTCTTCCCATAACAGAACATCACGGAATCATCCACACATGAGCCAAGGCTGAATGCTGGAACCAGACAGACTTTAATAGTATAACACACAGCTTATATGTAATTTCCAAAACTGTTACAATGACAAATCTCCGCCCCCCTCACACTGGGGCTTCCATACAGATCATGGGCAGACTTTTCGGAGCCGATTCTGAAAACATTTTCTTTAGATAATGACAGAGGTGGAGTTAATTACTCGTTGTAAAGAATACAATATCTAGACAGCCCGGCCCCGCATGTAGAAGCGATAATTACCACAATGAAGCAATCAGAATAATTAACCTGAGCCCCTTCTAATAACAGTAGCCGTAACCACAGGGCTTCTTCACACAACACACTAGACCATTTACCCTTTGAACTAGGACTGACTGAGGAAAGGTCATTACCATATCAACAGCCTGTTAGCCGAGGAATGAGTCACCTGAAATCCTCTAACACACACACAGCATAACGAGCAGGGAGAATTACTGAAGCATCCTTCACACCGCCCATTGTAATATGACGTCCACAGATGGGATCTCCCATCCTGGGTGGACGTCATATTACGTCCTGGGCTTTGTGGGGGGATATCTGAATGATGCCTGCAGCTAGAGGCATCATTCAGATATCCTGCTCTTCTGACGGTGATTCTGTGCAACATAAGAACGATCATAGCGGCGCTTGATCGTTCTTATAGGCGGCGGGAGGGGACATCCCCCTCCTCCTGCCGCCATCCAATGCTTCTCCGGGCTCTCCCGTGCCATCGGGGGCCCAGTGAAAGAATCGTCCGGCGCTGGCAGGAAGCATAGAGATGACTGGTGACCAGATGGTCACCAGTCATCGCTATGACCGTCGGAGGACCCGGGCGCGATGTGATGACGTCACGCCCGGGTCCCCGTAAGTAAACAAAGCCGCGGCTACTAAGCAACAGTAATCATGAGATCAGTGAATTTTTTTTTCACCGATCTCATGCTTTCCAGCCCGGAGGAGAGATGCAGGGTCTTATTGCGGGGTCTCTCCATAAAGAGGACCTGTCACACACATTTTCTATTACAAGGGATGTTTTCATTCCTTGTAATAGGAATAAAAGTGATAAAAAAAACAAATAAATATGTAAAGAAAAAAAAAATAATAATAAAAAATTAAAACGCCCCTGTCCCCGGTAGCTCGCGCGCAGAAGCGAACGCACACACAAGTCCCGCCGACATATGTAAACGCCATTTAAACCACATATGTGAGGTATCGCCGTGTGCGTTAGAGTGCCAGCAACAATTCTAGCACTAGATCTCCTCTGTAAATCTAAACTGGTAACGTGTAAAAAATGTCAAAGCGTTGCCTATGGAGATTTTTAAGTACCGAAGTTTGGCGCCATTCCATGAGTGTGTGCAATTTTAAAGCGTGACATGTTAGATATGTATTTACTCGGTGTAACATAATCTTTCATATTTTACAAAAAAAAATGTAATTCATGAAACAATTTTTTTTTAAAAAAAAGGCGTTTGAAAAATTATTGTGCAAATGCCGTGCAAAATAAAACGTTGCAATGACCATCGTTTTATTCCCTAGGGTGTCTGCTAAAAAGACATATATAATGTTTGGGGGTTCTGCGTAATTTTCTAGCAAAAGAATGATGATTTGTACATATAGGAGAGAAGTGCCAGAATAGGCCCGGTATTGAGGTGTGTATAAAAGCCCAGTATTGAAGTGGTTAAATGTATTTCATTTAAAGGAAAAGACGCTGACATTTTGGGAATGTTATGTAATGACATGTCCCTTCTAGTGCCTATAGCACTTTTTGTAAATTAAATCTAAATTTCAGCACTGACACCTGTCAAAATGTCAACTTTTAACATACTTATTGAAAACATGGTTTCAGTCGCTGACAGTCAGTAGTCACTGATAGTTGAAGGAACATTTCATTGGTCTCTGAATATTCTCCCAGAGTGTACTGGCTATCTTTGACGGCCTATTGGGGTCAATAGTTTCTGAGTGAGTGAAAAAACTTGTATAGCGCTACACATGCGAACTTAATCGCCTCAAGGCGCTTGTGCCATCCGTTGTCTTCCTTATCCTTCAGAAGAGGTGGGTCTTGAGTTTTTTCCTGAAGGCCTGATGGTTTTCTTCCATGCGGATATCCGTTGGTAGAGCGTTCCAGAGCCGTGGTCCTTGGACTGCAAATCTTCGCTCTCCCTTTGATTTGTAATTGGACTTGGGGATGTAGAGGAGGTTTTGGTTTCATGATCGGAGAGTGCAATTGGGGGTGTAGTGTTGTATTTTCTCGCATTAGTATTGAGGAGCCTTTCCCTGTGTGCATTTGTGGGTGAGGCAGAGGGTCTTGAATGTTATCCGATCCTTTACTGTCAGCCAATGAAGGGCCCTCAGGGATGGGGTGATGGATTCCCAGGGTTTCTTTCCTGTTACCAACCTGGCGGCTGTGTTCTGAATGACTTGTAGGCGCGAGATCTGGTATTTTGGTAATCCTAAATAGAGGGAGTTTGCGTAGTTGAGTCGAGAATTGATGATTGTTCCGACAACTACTGCTGTATCCTCTTCCGGGATGAAGGGGATGAGTCTACGCAGTAGGCGGAGAAGATGGTGAGATCCGCTGTCTACTGATCCTATTTGCGCATCCATCGACATCTCTGAGTCAAAGGTTACTCCCAGGCTTTTGACCTTGGTACTTGGGGTGATGATCTGTCCAAGGATGTTGGGTGGTGTCCATGAGGTCCTAGCTGTAGTCTTTCGGTTTGCGTGGAGGATAAGTAGTTCTGTTTTGGATCCATTGAGTTTGAGGGAGCTCTGTCATACAATCATCGATCAATGCCAGGCATTTTTCTAATCCGCGATATCGGTCGTTTTTTGGTGATCCGAAAGTAGAGTTGAGTGTCATCTGCATAGGAGTGGTAGCACAAATCTTGCTCACTGATGATTTAGAGGAGTGGGCGGAGGTAGATGTTGAAGAGCACGGGTGACAGGGGGGATCCTTGAGGGACTCTGCAAGAAACGGTGTCCACTGTCGATGTCTGAGGAGCCTCACACCCCAGACCGACAGGTGGCAGCAGTAGAGTCAGGGTAGTGTGGATATTCCTCCTCGGCAGCCAATCGGGAGGGTTGATCGCCTCGCTGCGCATGCTGGGGAGGGGTATTTAGGGAGTAGATGCCATTGGTTGGCGTCGTCATTGCCACCATCCACCTGGGCAGTCGTCCCACCACCCCTGTATGTAGCCCTCCTGGCCGGGGTGTGTGTTTCAGTGTTCCTGGCTTCGGGACCATGTTGGTCCGGAGCAAATAATCTACCTTGAGTCTGCGGTTGCAGAGTTGTCCTGTGCTGTCCGTAACGAGGGAGGAAGCCGACCGATGAAGAACCTGTCTGGGGGAATACCGAGCACTAGGCTGGTATCTCAGGAGATAAGGGAGATCCGGGTGTTTAAGGGAGATCCGGGTGCTTAATCCAGTGTTGAGAAGGATTTTGGACCGAGAATATCTCCACCTTTGGGAAGGTCTGTGGCAGAGACTTTGCTAAAGTTCCGAGTGACACTCTGGTTGCTAGGCCGGTGAGAGTGGCCTATCCAGATGCACTATACCCACTCTGGCTAGAGTGGTGACGAAAGTTGTTGTTGGAAGCAGGACTGTTTCCGAAACCCAGTTATACGCCTGAATCCATTACCTACCATTTCTTCTATCTTCTCACCTACTACTACTTTTACCATTTTTACCCCGTTGGGTAATAAAGCACAGAAAAAGATACCTACAGTGTGGACATTGACTTTGTTACAGCTCTCATTTAGTACCCTAGACAGCGGAGAATTAGAGGTAACATGCTACCCAAATCAAACCAGCAGCTTCGGGGGTAGTGCTACACGTAAAATGCTAAAACAGAGGTTTCCTTGAGTACAAACTATTAATAGATCCAGAGATGTGTAAATCGAATACAAATCCCAAATTTTCTAATTTTCAAAACTCAAGCTGGACCTTGACCCTTCCACTCCTGAATCATACTTTTAGTTATTAAACATGTCCATCTATTTAAAAGTCCAGCAGGGTGGCTCTGAAGGCGGGAAGGATGGGCCAAACTCAACTTTTAAAGTGGATGCATTACAGACTTTGAGATATGCTTCAAAGCAAAATATGCATTTATTAATTGTTTTTTAGACACAATTCCAGTGACTGTAAATAATTATTTTTTAATCAACAAACAGATTTATATTTACCTGCTCTGTGCCTCTGCCACGTGCCCCAATGGAAAGTGGCTTTCTATGGGGGCACTCATGCAGACTTTCTCTCGTGTCTATTTACACAGACAATGGGACTTGACCCCACCCCCACTTCCTCGTCACTGGCTTTGATTGACAGCATCAGGAGCCAATGGCTCGTGCTGCCTCATGAAAACTAGTGAGGCCAGAAAGTGAGGGGAGAAAAAGGCTTCAGATGGGCACAGCACTGGATTGATCGAGGGCTCAGGTAAGTAAAGAGGGGGGGGGGGGTGGTGATACAGATTTAAGGAATGCATTAAGGTAAAAAAAAAAATGTTTAGGCTTTATAACAATATATTTTATAATTAAAGCACAAATGAACTTCCAGATTAAGTGGAAGCAGTAATCTCTATGCAGATGTCTGATAAGCCCCCACTTAGTCAGACCTATACATCTGCAATCAGCAAAACTGTTTAAAGACAATTTTGGCTGTGATTCAGTAGGGAGCATGTCATACTTCTGAAAAGGGCTGTACACTTTGCACATGTAATTTGTAGGCAGATGGCCTACTGTATGTATAGTTAGCTCAGCTGCCCGGGTGGGTGGAGGAAGGGTCTAATGCCTTACCACTTTCCCGGTGTGTGGGTCCAGCCACCCTTCCATGTTGTATAAAGGGGGATGAGCTTCGGCATCCAGCAGTAGCCAGTTCCTAAGAGAAGGTGGCACATCTTAAAGGGTTCTCTGGGACCTGTGGTCCAGCACTGCTGATTTACTGGGACATCCCAAGGACATGGACTTCTCTGCAAGAGCCTTTCTTGGACTATTCCCAATATTACTTCACCAGTTTAGGTTGCTTTGGGCAGCCTCAGCTAGGTGTAGTTAGGTAGAGTACATTTATGCATGTTATACTTGTTCTGCTGAACTCTCAGTAAAGTTGTTTCAACTGAATTAAGCCTGATCTGAAGTTATTCAAGGGGTGTATGTTGGGTTTTGAACCTGGGTCTGTAAAGCACTATGGGGTATGTGTACCACTACAAGAGATTAACTTGCAAAGTAAAGAAGAGGATGTAGTTGCCATGGATAACCACAAGGAAGAACAGCTACAGCAATCAGTGATTTGGAGTGGTACCTGGTTAGGTGACAGGTCTCCCGGTAGTGAGGGGGTCAGTGCTCTGACTCCCTCCCTAGCTCTCCGTTTCTTCCAGTCACCGGGAGCAGACTACAGGGAGTGCAGAATTATTAGGCAAATTAGTATTTTGACCACATCATCCTCTTTATGCATGTTGTCTTACTCCAAGCTGTATAGGCTCGAAAGCCTACTACCAATTAAGCATATTAGGTGATGTGCATCTCTGTAATGAGAAGGTGTGTGGTCTAATGACATCAACACCCTATATCAGGTGTGCATAATTATTACTCAACTTCCTTTCCTTTGGCAAAATGGGTCAAAAGAAGGACTTGACAGGTTTAGAAAAGTAAAAAATAGTGAGATATCTTGCATAGGGATACAGCACTCTTAAAATTGCAAAGCTTCTGAAGCGTGATCATCGAACAATCAAGCGTTTCATTCAAAATAGTCAACAGGGTCGCAAGAAGCGTGTGGAAAAACCAAGGCGCAAAATAACTGCCCATGAACTGAGAAAAGTCAAGCGTGTAGCTGCCAAGATGCCACTTGCCACCAGTTTGGCCATATTTCAGAGCTGCAACATCACTGGAGTGCCCAAAAGCACAAGGTGTGCAATATTCAGAGACATGGCCAAGGTAAGAAAGGCTGAAAGACGACCACCACTGAACAAGACACACAAGCTGAAACGTCAAGACTGGGCCAAGAAATATCTCAAGACTGATTTTTCTAAGGTTTTATGGACTGATGAAATGAGAGTGAGTCTTGATGGGCCAGATGGATGGGTCCGTGGCTGGATTGGTAAAGGGCAGAGAGCTCCAGTCCGACTCAGACGCCAGCAAGGTGGAGGTGGAGTACTGGTTTGGGCTGGTATCATTAAAGATGAGCTTGTGGGGAGTTTTTGGGTTGAGGATGGAGTCAAGCTCAACTCCCAGTCCTACTGCCAGTTTCTGGAAGACACCTTCTTCAAGCAGTGGTACAGGAAGAAGTCTGCATCCTTCAAGAAAAACATGATTTTCATGCAGGACAATGCCCCATCACACGCGTCCAAGTACTCCACAGCGTGGCTGGCAAGAAAGGGTATAAAAGAAGAAAAACTAATGACATGGCCTCCTTGTTCACCTGATCTGAACCCCATTGAGAACCTGTGGTCCATCATCAAATGTGAGATTTACAAGGAGGGAAAACAGTACACCTCTCTGAACAGTGTCTGGGAGGCTGTGGTTGCTGCTGCACGCAATGTTGATGGTGAACAGATCAAAACACTGACAGAATCCATGGATGGCAGGCTTTTGAGTGTCCTTGCAAAGAAAGGTGGCTATATTGGTCACTGATTTGTTTTTGTTTTGTTTTTGAATGTCAGAAATGTATATTTGTGAATGTTGAGATGTTATATTGGTTTCACTGGTAAAAATAAATAATTGAAATGGGTATATATATATTTTTGTTAAGTTGCCTAATAATTATGCACAGTAATAGTCACCTGCACACACAGATATCCCCCTAAAATAGCTAAAACTAAAAATAAACTAAAAACTACTTCCAAAAATATTCAGCTTTGATATTAATGAGTTTTTTGGGTTCATTGAGAACATGGTTGTTGTTCAATAATAAAATTAATCCTCAAAAATACAACTTGCCTAATAATTCTGCACTCCCTGTAGCTAGGCCTGATCATTAGGTACGAGAAGGAAAGAGTTTATGAGCATGCACAGGGCCCACTATGTGCTTGGCTGGACTCCATTCTGTTACTGGGGATGAGGTAACAAAGGTATGCTGAGATGGTGGAGTGGGCAATGGCTCTACGTGTCACTCCAAATGCAACACATACATCACTGAAGTGTAGTTACTTGGGACGAAGCATCTTATGGAACTCCGTACATTATTGCTGCATACAAGAGGCTCATCTCTGAGTCGGAGGACTGCCCTAATGTTTGATTCTTCACAGTGGCGTCACTAGGGTTGGTGTCACCTGGTGCGGTAATAACATTTTTCAAATATTTTTTACCCTACTGTTTGCTCTCTGTTCTCCTTTCTTCCCCTTTTCTCTCTCTCCCTATCCATCTTTCTTGTTCGTTCTATCCCTTCTTCTTTCTCTCCATTTTTCTTTGTCCCCTCCCCCCACCTCTCTTTCTCCAGAACCGGAATTCACATCTCATGAGCCTATTCACATGACTGGAGCCTCTGTCTGATCCCAGGCATTGGAGATCACGCCTTTGGTCTAGATGTTACCCCATGTGCACGGGCGCAGCCAGACCTCGCCCACATATGTATTTAGCTTTAAACTGCAAGTCCAATTGGACTTTAAAAAGGTTGTAGGTACAGAACAATAGTTGTCAATCCTGCCAGAAATTCAGTACGCACACCACTTCCTGCAGTAGGCTGACAATTCAACCTTTGCTGCAGTTCCCACCGATAGAAATCTCTACATTTATTTATCAAACATCCAATTTGAATTGCTCAGGTCTGTGACAAGCTTGGTTTATTAATCCCATTTTAGGACAAATAACCCTTTATATCCCAAACTTTACTGTAACTTAGTGTAAAGAAGATTTACTTTGGGCTGCTTAGAAATATTTCTTGGATGACGTTTGAAACCTTCAGTGCCTTGGGGCTTCTCCTCCCATAACTTACCCATTCTACCATCTAGCCAATGGCAAGACACTATAATTAGTGAACAAGCCAAGAAAGTACATTCCAAGTCTTGTACAGAGAAGAAAAAGGTATGAAAAATCTGATTGCTTCTATTTTATCAGCTATATACAGCATATATCAATTTATTAGTTCTTTCTATAGTAGATCAGTATGGTTGTTATGCATAGGAATATTTTGATATATTGCAGTCATGTAGTTTGCTAGATACATGTCTGCATGTCCATGGAAATAAAGTACAGGAAAGTATTTAACACAGCTATGTAATCTGTTGGAATATTTTCACCTACCTCATCTTGGTATTTCAGGGAGTGACTTGTACTGAAATGTACAGCAATACAGTACATAAGTAATGATCACTGAATGTGTACTGGAAAGCAAAGATAAAGTAATAATGAAGGTAACCTGTCACCATATAAAGGGCTTCATACTATAGTGAAGCAATATTTGGAATTGTATGGTGAATGGTTTGGCATGTCAGATTTAGTAATAACTACAATATAGGCTTTGCATACCCAATAATTCTACTAAAGGCAAAAAATAAGATATATCCAGTAAATATATTCAGGAGGAGCACTGCACAAAACAATGATAATATAGCAGAGAAACCAGAAAAAGATTCCTGAGCGGCTACTAATATTTACTGTACTTGGGATATTTCTGTCTGTCATGTACTGAATAAATGGAATTGATATTAAGATTTTTTTTAACATCATTTAATGCGTTCTGACTCCCGTGCGCGTGCCCGGCGGTCGCGATCGCCGCCGGGCACACGCGATCGCTCGTTAGGGAGCGGGGATTGGGACAGCTCCCGATCCTGTCAGGGGGGGGGGGGAATGCTGATCTTCTGTTCATACAATGTATGAACAGAAGATCAGTGATTTCCCCTAGTGAGGCCACCCCCCCCCACAGTAAGAACACACCCGGGGACATACTTAACCCCTTCCCCGCCCCCTAGTGTTTACCCCTTCACTGCCAGTGGCACTTTTTTTGTAGTCCAATGCATTTTTATAGAACTGATCGCTATAAAAATGCCAATGGTCCCAAAAATGTGTCAAATGTGTCCGAAGTGTCCGCCATAATGTCGCAGTACCGAAAAAAATCGCTGATCGCCGCCATTACTTTTGTAAACGCTATAACTTTTGCGCAAACCAATCAATAAACGCTTATTGCGATTTTTTTAACGAAAAATATGTAGAAGAATACGTAAACTGAGAGAAAAAAATGTTTTTTTATATATTTTTGGGGGATATTTATTACAGCAAAAAGTAAAAAAATATTCATTTTTTTCAAAATTGTCGCTCTATTTTTGTTTATAGCGCAAAAACTAAAAACCGCAGAGGTGATCAAATACCACCAAAAGAAAGCTCTATTTGTGGGAAAAAAAGGACGCTAATTTTGTTTGGGAGCCACGTTGCACGACCGCGCAATTGTCAGTTAAAGCGACGCAGTGCATAATTGCAAAATGTACTCTGGTCTTTGACCAGCAATATGGTCCGGGGGTTAAGTGGTTAAGCATATGATTTGAAGATGCATTATTGGAGGTTATTATAATTGAAAAAGCAGTGGGTCTGAAGACAATACTGTAATTGCATGAAAATTCTGTCCTGGAAAATGTGATGCAGTTTGATGTTGCCATTGTTGATAAAAATTATTATTTTATTTTTCGCCTCTGTTATCATTGATAAACGTCAATGTAACAAACAAAAAAAAAAGCTCTACACTCAACAATGCAATGCAATGCTAAGAGCCGGTTCACACTTGGGCGGCACGACTTCGGGGGCGACTCGGCAAGGCGTCCTGAAGACGACTTCAGAGGCGACTTGCAAAATGACTTCTGTATAGAAGTCAATGCAAGTCGCCCCGAGTCGTCACCAAAGTCGTACAAGAACCTTTTTCTAAGTCGGAGCGACTTGCGTCGCTCCTATTAGAACGGTTCTATTGAATAGAATGGGACGTGACTTGTCAGGCGGCTGAGTCGCCCCAGTGTGAACCGTCTCCAAGAGTGAGCAGAGGCACAGCATGATACATCCCAGAAGTACAGCCAATCGAAAAAAAAATATTTGAGGATGTCAGTGTTTTCCGACACACTTCATGAAGTACCTTCAGACCTCTGAGGGTAGAGTGAGTTTTTGCTCACTTGTTGACCGTCTAACTGGAAATGTACGTCATGATTTTGACGTTAAATACTGTGGTAATGGCTGCAGCTAGATTCCATAACCCCGGTATCATTCTTTCCCTTAGGCAGCCTAAGGCAGCTCGGGCATCATCATGACCATAGAGTCGGGATCTGCCCAGATCCCTGGACCAGCACCTTGCTGAACCTCTCAGCGAGCCGCTAAGAGTCTGAGCTGGCCACACCCACCCCCTCCACAGCCCAGAACTCCAGTGAGCGAGGAGGGGGGCAGAGCAGAAAGCTGTGACTGACAGTCAGCAGTTCTCTGCTCACCAAGCCGTGAGAACTGAGTGATCGGCGCTGTTCGTTTGCTCCGTTCTCAGTGTTAGAGGCGCCAGGGTACAGAAAAAAGTAATAAAGTGATTCAGCGCTGGAAAAAAATATAATATAAGACTAAACTAAAATAGATTGCAAGCCAGCACTGCAGATATAATCCAAAAAATATCTCAAAGTGAATAAATAAATAAATAGTGCAGCGCAAGTGAATATGCCTAAAAATTCAAATAATCAAAAATAGATACATAATAAAAAATAAATACATAAAGTCCATAAAGTGCAAAGTGATAAAGGTGCTCCAAAAAATATACATATATATTGCAAATATGATATATAGTGCAGAAATCTTCATCAGATCTGTGACCCATAGGACAGGATAATCCTCCACCAAGGCTAATGGATGGCCTCTCACCTCAGCGATTCGACCTGTGGCTAGGTCAAAAAGCAAATATCATATCCTCCACACAGTAAATGGCAAGCAGCTTTCAGGGTTCAACTCCAAAAACGTCCACCAGATGGAACCAGCAAGCAATAAACAAATAATCTCCCATAGATCATTCAATGGACCGAGAAAGAGTAAAAAAACACTCTAAGTGTTCACTGCTTAAAAGGTTTAATAATCACAACAAAAGTTTAAAAACCACTCACATTGTAAAGCACTCTGGTCCGAGTGCAAAGATAGCAGCTTGTACCGCAGCTCAGAGGCCCGGATCAATGTGTACAGCGTGTGTAGGTCTCTGTGAGGCAAACGTGGATGACGTCGTCGAGGGGGAGGAGCTACGACGACGTCATCCACGTTTGCCTCACAGAGACCTACACACGCTGTACACATTGATCCGGGCCTCTGAGCTGCGGTACAAGCTGCTATCTTTGCACTCGGACCAGAGTGCTTTACAATGTGAGTGGTTTTTAAACTTTTGTTGTGATTATTAAACCTTTTAAGCAGTGAACACTTAGAGTGTTTTTTTACTCTTTCTCGGTCCATTGAATGATCTATGGGAGATTATTTGTTTATTGCTTGCTGGTTCCATCTGGTGGACGTTTTTGGAGTTGAACCCTGAAAGCTGCTTGCCATTTACTGTGTGGAGGATATGATATTTGCTTTTTGACCTAGCCACAGGTCGAATCGCTGAGGTGAGAGGCCATCCATTAGCCTTGGTGGAGGATTATCCTGTCCTATGGGTCACAGATCTGATGAAGATTTCTGCACTATATATCACCACTGTATATTTTTTGGAGCACCTTTATCACTTTGCACTTTATGGACTTTATGTATTTATTTTTTATTATGTATCTATTTTTGATTATTTGAATTTTTAGGCATATTCACTTGCGCTGCACTATTTATTTATTTAGAGGCGCCAGGGGACAGATGCAGCATCGGATCGATGCTGCATCCAATAGAAGTGGATCCAATAAAAGTTAAAATCCACGCATGCTCAGAATCAAGTTGATGCATGCTCGGAAGCATTGAACTTCATTTTTCTCAGCACGTCGTAGTGTTTTACGTCACCGCGTTCTGACATGAACGGATTTTAAACTGATGGTGTGTAGGCAAGACTGATGAAAGTCAGCTTCATCGGATATCTGATGAAAAAATCCATCGGTCCGTTTACTACTAATGGCGGCGATCAGCGATTTTTTTCGTGACTGCAAAATTATGGACACTTTTGACACATTTTTGGGACCATTGTCATTTTCACAGCAAACAATGCATTTAAATTGCATTGTTTATTGTGAAAATGACAGTTGCAGTTTGGGAGTTAACCACAGGGGGCGCTGAAGGAGTTATGTTTCACCTAGTGTGTGTTTACAACTGTAGGGGGGTGTGGCTGTAGGTCTGATGTCATAGATTGTGTCTCCCTATAAAAGGGATGACACATTCGATGCAGCCGCCACAGTGAAACACGGGGAAGCCGTGTTTACACACGGCTCTCCCCGTTCTTCAGCTCCGGGGAGCAATCGCGGGGGGGTGGCTAGAAACGAATAGCCGACCCACGTCTAGGCAGGGACGTACGGGTACGCCCATCTGCCTGTACGTGCCATTCTGTGGACGTAAATGTACATGCGGCGGTCGTTAAGTGGTTAAAAGTTCCATATGGGGAATATGTCTGGTGATTTCCACTTTAAGTAAAAGTTTGTTTTCACCATTAAACTTAAATAAATACTGTACATTTATTTGTAGTGGCTTTAGTACACCTGTAGAGGCAATCAGGGCAGCATCACAAATTTTGGCCAGTCGGGCCTGTAAGGGGCCCTGGGGACCGCCGGGCATGTAAGGGGCCCTGGGGACCATCGGGCCCCTTACAGGTAGGTGTAATGCAAAAAAAAAAACACGGGAGGGGGGCCAGCCGTGCCCCTGGGGATCATCGGGCCCCTTACAGGTGTAATGCCTGTACCCCCCTGATGGCGGCCCTGGAGACAATAAAGTGGATGTAAACCCGATTTTACATTGGTGGCCCGTACAAAAACGCAGCAAAGTCGCGGCAAAGTTGTGGCAAAGTTGTGGCAAAAAAACACGCAACTTTCTGCCGGAAAACAAATTGCCTAGGTGTGAACAGAGCCTAAAGGATTTTGAGCTCTAATACCGTTTTTCGGGATGTAAAAAATTACATTCTTTTTTAATGTCATTAAAAACGATCATGTGTGGGCTCCAGAGCATTTTTCAATACGTAAAACATTGTCGTTTTTTTTAACGTTGTAAAAAATGGTCGTGTGTAGGCTTTAACAATGTGAAAAAAACGTGCATGCTCAGAAGCAAGTTATGAGATGGGAGCGCTAGTTCTGGTAAAACTAGCTTTCGTAATGGAGATAGCACATTCATCACGCTGTAACAGACTGAAAAGCGCGAATCGTCACTCACCAAAGTTTTACTAACACGAAATCAGCAAAAACAGCCCCAAGGGTGGCGCCATCTGAATGGTACTTCCCCTATATAGTGCCGTTGTGCGTGTTGTACGTCACTGCGCTTTGCTAGGGCATTTTTTTTTTCACGATCGTGTGTAGGCAAGGCCGGCTTAACAATAATCGGATTGAAAAAAACAAAGTTTTTTCTAGACCATTAAAAACGGTCGTGTGTACGTGGCATTATTTTTTCTGCCCAGAAACTCCCCTCCATGTTAGGAGCTAGTACCCCAAAGAGCTTGAAAAGACTCAAAAACGTGTGAAAACGTTTGTTCCAGTTTTTTGTTTTGTTTATCCAGTGGTTAAAAAAATACTATCTAGGAGGGTTTGTGAAAAAAAACACTTATGCTCCAAAAAAAGCTCAAAAGAGCTCAATTAAAAACATGAGAGAGAGCACAAAAAAGAACAAGATTTTTATAGGCAGAAATAAAAGCTCAAACACGTGTGCATTAACCCCAAAGCCGTATTAAACCCAAACCCATTTTTTTTTATATATTGCAGCTTACCAATAATTAGACGTGGTGGCTGCATTTGATTTTTTTTTTTTTTTTTGCTTTTTCCCCCTCTGTTTTCACCTGGTGATCTGACCGGTAACACACCTCCTGTATTAGTATGCTGTATGCTGTGGTGTGTTTATTTAAAAAAAATGTAAACTTTATTGAAGTGTCACAAAGGGACATTTTATTCAGCTCTAAGCACAGCCTTGCTGCGGTAAATTGCTCTGCGTGAAAATGCATACGCGCTGCCTTTTTATGAAGCGCACACTACCGCATATGTGTGGTGTGAACAAGGCACATATTGTTTTCTATTGGCTAGATTCACAAAGAGTTACGCCGGCGTATCAGTAGATACGCCGTCGTAACTCGGAATCTAAGCCATCGTACATTTAAGTGTATTCTCAATTTGAGTTACACTTAAATGTACCTAAAATAAGACTGCCTGCGCCGTCGTATCTTAGCTGTCTAGTTCCACCAGCCGCTAGAGGCGTGAACGCTGATTTAGGGCTTGAATGCGTAAATCAGCGAGATACGCCGATTCACGAACGTACGCTTGCCCGTCGCAGTAAAGATACGCCATTTACGTAAGGCGATTCCCGGCGTAAAGTTAGTCGAACAAATAGCTGGCCTAGCCAATGTTAAGTATGGCCGTCGTTCCCGCGTCGAAATTTGAAAATTTTACGTCGTTTGCGTAAGTCGTCCGTGAATGGGGCTGGACGTAATTTACGTCCACGTCGAAACCAATACATCCTTGCGGCATACTTTGGAGCAATGCACACTGGGATATGTCCACGGACGGCGCATGCGCCGTTCGTAAAAAACGTCAATCACGTCGGGTCAGCAGTCATTAACATAAAACACGCCCCCCTGTTCCACATTTGAATTAGGCACGCTTAGGCCGGCCCATTTACGCTACGCCGCCGTAACTTAGGAGGCAAGTGCTTTGTGACTACAGCACTTGCCTCTCTGACTTACGGCGGCGTAGCGTATATGCGATACGCTACGCCGCCTCAAAATTAAGCCGGCATACCTGAATCCAGCTATACAGTATGTGTCTTTATATGGAGTCTGCCCTGATCTGTACAGACATAGTATAAACAAGACCTTAATAAATGGTAACCTGATCTGTAATCATCATGTACCGGTATTTGTCAATAACTTGCTTCATAAATTCCCCTAAAGAAATGTAAATCAGCTTGTGATTCCATGATAAGGGCTGTGTCAATGGCCTTTGGGCAAGGGTCGGGGCGCTTTCAAGTACATTTAGCTTTCATTTGCAATCAGTTTGGAACATTGCTGAGATCATAATTCATAGACGGGTGGATTGGATCACCTTCTCACCTGCATTTGTTCTGAGGCAATCAAAGGCCCCATCAACACCGGCCCTAAGGCTCCTTTCACATTAGCCGACCCCAGTGTTGCGCAATTTTCAGCACAACTTTGGAGTCTGATTTTGACACGACTTTGAAGTGACTTATACACTCGCATGATTTATCAAATGTCGCCAATGTGCCATCAATGTGTTTTCTATTGGCTAGATTCACAAAGAGTTACGCCGGCGTATCAGTAGATACGCCGTCGTAACTCGGAATCTAAGCCATCGTACATTTAAGTGTATTCTCAATTTGAGTTACACTTAAATGTACCTAAAATAAGACTGCCTGCGCCGTCGTATCTTAGCTGTCTAGTTCCGCCGGCCGCTAGAGGCGTGAACGCTGATTTAGGGCTTGAAAGCGTAAATCAGCGAGATACGCCGATTCACGAACGTACGCTTGCCCGTCGCAGTAAAGATACGCCATTTACGTAAGGCGATTCCCGGCGTAAAGTTAGTCGAACAAATAGCTGGCCTAGCCAATGTTAAGTATGGCCGTCGTTCCCGCGTCGAAATTTGAACATTTTACGTCGTTTGCGTAAGTCGTCCGTGAATGGGGCTGGACGTAATTTACGTCCACGTCGAAACCAATACATCCTTGCGGCATACTTTGGAGCAATGCACACTGGGATATGTCCAAGTGACTTATACACTCGCATGATTTATCGCAGCAAAACCACACAGTGCTTGTCATTGAAAATGAATGGCAACCGAACATGTGTTTTGTGCTTGGCGTGTGATCTGAGATCGCAAGTAGAATAGCTGTGATTCTGCCTTCGATCTCAAATCGCACTACAAAACGCCAAATGTGAATGGAGCCTTTAGAGGTAATAAAGATAACTAAACCTAAAACTACTCCCACCGCCTTCTAACACCTAAACTAACTATGAAAAATGCATATACTTAACTATTTTCAGGTTGCTCCGGTCCGATCCTGTCAGTTAGCAGCGGCTTCAGGGGGAGAGGAGGGAATGCCAAAAACGGACAGCCCATAGTAAGCCTATGGCTGCATCCACACCTGAGTGTTTTGGATCATGGGCAGAATCACCATTTACACCTGCAGTTGTTAAGTCGTGTTTTTACTGCCCCCCAACCAAAACAGGTGGTAAAGAGGTGACATAGCACCTACTCACCGCATGTCAAACACCCTCTGAAAAGTGATTGGGTCGCTCTTCAGAGGGCTAACGCTAGTGTAAACAAGCCCTTAAGGTGACCATATAATTTTGTTGTACAATCTTTAGATCTGTCATCAACAAGGGCCTCTTTGATTTGATACTATATAAATTAATTTTTTAGGTGCATCCTCATATTACATATTTTGGTAAATATAAAGAGATTGTACAGTACAGCAGTTTTCTATTGGCTAGATTCACAAAGAGTTACGCCGGCGTATCAGTAGATACGCCGTCGTAACTCGGAATCTAAGCCATCGTACATTTAAGTGTATTCTCAATTTGAGTTACACTTAAATGTACCTAAAATAAGACTGCCTGCGCCGTCGTATCTTAGCTGTCTAGTTCCGCCGGCCGCTAGAGGCGTGTACGCTGATTTAGGGCTTGAAAGCGTAAATCAGCGAGATACGCCGATTCACGAACGTACGCTTGCCCGTCGCAGTAAAGATACGCCATTTACGTAAGGCGATTCCCGGCGTAAAGTTAGTCGAACAAATAGCTGGCCTAGCCAATGTTAAGTATGGCCGTCGTTCCCGCGTCGAAATTTGAACATTTTACGTCGTTTGCGTAAGTCGTCCGTGAATGGGGCTGGACGTAATTTACGTCCACGTCGAAACCAATACATCCTTGCGGCATACTTTGGAGCAATGCACACTGGGATATGTCCAAGTGACTTATACACTCGCATGATTTATCGCAGCAAAACCACACAGTGCTTGTCATTGAAAATGAATGGCAACCGAACATGTGTTTTGTGCTTGGCGTGTGATCTGAGATCGCAAGTAGAATAGCTGTGATTCTGCCTTCGATCTCAAATCGCACTACAAAACGCCAAATGTGAATGGAGCCTTTAGAGGTAATAAAGATAACTAAACCTAAAACTACTCCCACCGCCTTCTAACACCTAAACTAACTATGAAAAATGCATATACTTAACTATTTTCAGGTTGCTCCGGTCCGATCCTGTCAGTTAGCAGCGGCTTCAGGGGGAGAGGAGGGAATGCCAAAAACGGACAGCCCATAGTAAGCCTATGGCTGCATCCACACCTGAGTGTTTTGGATCATGGGCAGAATCACCATTTACACCTGCAGTTGTTAAGTCGTGTTTTTACTGCCCCCCAACCAAAACAGGTGGTAAAGAGGTGACATAGCACCTACTCACCGCATGTCAAACACCCTCTGAAAAGTGATTGGGTCGCTCTTCAGAGGGCTAACGCTAGTGTAAACAAGCCCTTAAGGTGACCATATAATTTTGTTGTACAATCTTTAGATCTGTCATCAACAAGGGCCTCTTTGATTTGATACTATATAAATTAATTTTTTAGGTGCATCCTCATATTACATATTTTGGTAAATATAAAGAGATTGTACAGTACAGCAGTGGCGGCTGGTGCTCACATTTTTTTGGGGGGCGCAAACAAATGAGAAAAAAAAACATCAATTGCAGCCTCACTGTGCTCATCAATTGTGGCCACTGTGCCATCAAACGCAGCCACTGTGCCATCAATTGTCGCCACTGTGCCATCAATTGTCGCCACTGTGCCATCAAATGCAGCCACTGTGCCATTAATTGTCGCCACTGTGCCCATCAAACACAACCACTGTGCCATCAAACGCAGCCACTGTGCCATCAATTGTCGCCACTGTGCCATCAAACGCAGCCACTGTGCCATTAATTGCCGCCACTGTGCCATCAAACGCAGCCACTGTGCCATTAATAGTCGCCACTGTGCCATCAAACGCAGCCACTGTGTCATCAAACGCAGCCACTGTGCCATCAATTGTCACCCCTGTGCCATCAAACGCAGCCACTGTGCCATCAAACGCAGCCACTGTGCCATCAAACGCAGCCACTGTGCCATCAAATGTCGCCAATGTGCCATCAATTGTCGCCACCGTGCCATCAAACGCAGCCACTGTGCCATCAATTGTTGCCACTGTGCCATCAAATGCAGGCACTGTGCCATCAATTGTCGTCACTGTGTCATCACACGCTGCCACTGTGCCATTAATTGCCACCATTGTGCCATCAAATGCAGCCACTGTGCCATCAAATGCAGCCACTGTGCCATCAAATGTCGCCACTGTGCCCATCAATTGTCGCCAGTTTACCCCGGAAAATGCCACCAGTTTGCCCTGTAAAATGCCGCCAGATTGCCCCAAAATACCACCAGTTTGATCCCCCCCGCCGGGCACTTACCTTTCAAAACGCACCCACCATTGTTATTCAAATGGCCGGCGCTCAACAGGGGGCCGGCCACCTGAATAGTGGGAGGCAACCGCGACAATACATGCAATGCATGAATCTATGTATTGTTGAGTAAGTGGGTGCAGGAGAGAGGGGGCGGCGCTCCTGCGCCCACTATGGACACACCGCCACTGCAGTACAGAGATTGTGCAATCAGATTGCATAGTATATGGTGGCCTTTAGAGTATGCCTACAGCTGTTGTGATCCATGAAATAGTCCTTTTTAGGGCTTGTTCACATGGGGTGCAGTAATCCGTGTTTCATGTAAGGGCTGTGTATACCCACACAGGGGTGCGCAGCATACCTCCCATCTTTTTGAGATGGGAACAAGGGACACCCATTAAGAAACGTATGTAGGCATAGGACACACCTCTTGCCATGCCTTCTTAACCACTTACGGACCGCCCGCCGTCATTATATGGTGGTATTTTGAAAAGGAATATCATTGTTATGGCAGCAGCTAGCTGATAAATAGTGCATTTTATATACAACCATATAGATCATACCGAAATGAGGGACAAATGAGGAGGAAAGAGGGACCGAGGGACTTTGTTCCAAATGAGGGACAGTCCCTCAAAATCAGGGACAGTTGGGAGCTATGGCATCCCCATGCAGGCAGTCCCATAGATGTCAATTGGGATGCAGCGACTGCACAGACACAACCACTGCTCACACAGTGGCATCGGAAGGGGTATGGGCATGCACGGCCCTCATACAGGGCATGGATTAACACATAGCACCCAACTGTCCCTGATTTCGAGGGACAGTCCCTCTTTCCCCCTCATTTGGTCTGATCCATATAGTTGTATATACAATGCACTTTATCTTTCAAAAAATGTATCCCAGTACTAAACCTTTCATCCAAATTCTAAATAGCTGCCTTTGTACATTTTAAAAACCAACATAAAGAAATAGTAGCGGTAAAAAAAAGCCCTTGTGGATTTAATTAACCTTTTTTTTTTTGGTTAATGCTCCTTTATGGGGGTGTGGCAGGGGGCGTGTCCTATGCCTACATATGTTTTTAGTAGGTGTCCCCAGGGGCGGACTGACCATTTGGGTACTCGGGCACTGCCCGAGGGCCCCATGCCAATAGGGGGCCCCATCAGGGTTGCCAGCCTAAGTAAAGTAATTTTTTTTACATCTGTCCCTGAAATGTTCCTTAACTACATCCTTTTGGTCTAAAAATCCCAAGATTATAGCTGCCCCGCCTCTCCAGTACCTTCTCTGCATAGGCGTGCGCACGGGGTGTGCCTGGGCACACCCTAATACCCAGGCACATCCAACACACCCCAGGACTTTTTTTGCCAGCAGAATGTGCAGCAGATGTGCAGGTTCTCTATTTCAGCACCTTGTGTAATAAACAATGGCAGCGCTGCTACTCTACGTGTGGGACTACTTTTAAGTTTGCTGTGAGTTCAGCCCCTGATCGCGGAGTGAGCAGGCAAGAGGCCGCATTTGCCGATGCTACTTCTATAGTTCCGGCTACAGCACCCCTGACAGCTGAATATCACTTCGCTGTCTGCTGTCAGGGGTGCTGTGGCAGGAACTATAGAAGTAACAACAGGGCTGAATTAACCCCACTGATTTTGTCACCTACCCGCTGCCACCACAGGGCTTCCGCAGCACACCACTGCCTTTTGTCAGCTGCAGAGAAAACATTGTTTGCCAGGACCAACACAGGCAGAGGAGGATGTGACTTTCTCCTCTCTGCTCTGCCTCCGAGAGCCCCGCCTCCCGGCTTCTGCCTTGCAGTGAATACCGACAATGGAATAATAGACTGAGGTGAAGGAGACCCGCTGGGACTTGGGACGTGTCACGCCAATCTCCTCTCTGATTCAGCATTTGGGGGAAAACTGTCTCTCTCCTCGGGTTCCTGTCTGGCTGAGTCAGTTGGGGTGTGTTGTCATATTCTGCTCCCTATCGCAGAATGCTGCGGAAGTGACGTTGCAGCCAGCAAAATCAAACTGCGCATGCGCGATGTGTTCCAACCGCAAGTGCGATGCGTTCCAAAAGATTTACGACAGTACACACCAGTGAACCCATCCGAATATGTCACGGAAGTGACAACCATAGATGGAGTGGGGGGAGGAGAGAGAGAGAGAGACATACAGATATAGAGATACAGAGAGCGTTAACCGGGGCTCAGGGAGGGGATTACCCCTCCCTGAGCAACGGTTAACGCTCTCTGTATCTCTATATCTGTATCTGTATGTCTCTCTCTCTCTTTCTACCCCCCCCGCTCAGTCTATGGTTGTCACTTCCGTGACATATTCTAATGGGTTCACTGGTGTGTACTGTCGTAAATCTTTTGGAACGCATCGCACTTGCGGTTGGAACGCATCGCGCATGCGCAGTTTGATTTTGCTGGCCACAACGTCACTTCGGCAGCATTCTGCGATAGGGAGCAGAATATGATGACATAGGGGCTTTCACAGATGAAGGACAGATGGGAGGAGCAGGAAGAGGAAGAGATCATCATAGTGCACCCTCCATCTCTTTCCTCCTGTCCAGCAGACAGCACAGCTCTCCATGGGGATGACTGAAAATTTCAGCCTTTACCTGTGAGTACTCACCTTCGTTCTCTGCCTTTTCCACTATACAATTCTGTGCTGTAAACCTGCCCTGTACTTTGCAGGACAGGGTTACAGAAAGAGAAAGTAACATTCTTCAACAGTTTAGGAATTCCTGGGACTTCTGAGGTGTTACATAAATGTATTCCACGTACACATTATATCCTGTTAAAATCATTATTTTTTTAATAACATACAGCGTGTGTGTATATGGAATACATCTATGGACCACCTCAGGAGTCCCAGGAATTCCTAAACTATCAAAAAGCTTATCATAATAATACACCCTAACTCCAGGACAGTAAAAAAGTCCAGCCTTGCAGTGTGGGGGGAGGGGGAAGGTAACCTCTTTCACTTACCTGATTCTAATCTCTCTTCCTTCACCCCAAAGCTGTGACATCATCACATACCATACAGAGACATTAACCCTGTATGGTATGATGGGGAGGTTGGAGTGTGACCACAGCTAGTAACTTAAGACCCCTTTCACAGTGGAGCGGTGAGCTTGCAGGACCTTAGAAAAGCTCCTGCAAGCAGCATCTTTGGGGTGGTTTGGTAGCGCTGTATACACCGCTTCTAAACTGCTCCATGCCCATTGGAATGAATGGGCAGCGCTGGCGAAGTGCCTACAAAGCGCTTCGGCAGCGCTGCAACGCGGTCAGTTTTAACCTTTTCTTCAGCCGCTAGCGGGAGATAAAAGTGCCCCGCTAGCATCTGAAAAGCCCTGCTTAAACTGCAGTAAAGCCCTGCTAAAAGGGGTGTGAAAGGGGTCTAAAAGCTGGGGGGACAAGTTGCAGTAGTGGAGGAGGCCTGCAGGAGCAAGTCCAGTTGAGCAGGCATAGCCTTAGTTTGGGTATAGCCCTCCCTGTAAGACAGAACCTTTTTTTAATTAGTGGCTTGCAGCCAATCGCCTACAGCACTAATCAGTGTATTCTGACAGTGGGGAGTCCCCCCATCAGAATACAGTGTCCCAGCCTTACTTGTGTGCTAGCGATCTGAACAAAAAACCTGTGCACGTATAGCATCTTTAGGCCTGGTTCACACTTATGCATTTTTTTTGTGCATTTTCAGTTTTGCAGAAACAGACTACAGTCCATTTAACATGTGTTAGTTGCCCCCTCCCCTCCTCTGCACCCACACAGCTTCATCATTAAGGCTACTTTCACACTGAGGCATTGCACCGTAATTTTTTGCGGCGCTATTCGGTTGCTAGTGGGGTCGCTTTTAACCCCTGCTAGCAGCCAATAAAGGGTTAAAACCGCCCGCAAAGCGCCGCTTCAGCAGCGTTTTGCAGGCGGTTCAGCGGTGCTGCCCATTGATTTCAATGGGCAGGGGTGCTTTAGGAAGGGTGTATTACACCGCTCTTACAGCGCCTCAAAGATGCGGTTGGCAGGACTTTTTTGAGCGTCCTGCCAGCGCACTGCTCCAGTGTGAAAGCACTCGGGGCTTTCACATTGGAGTGAAAGGAGAGCCTCTTTCAGGGCGCTTTGCAGGCGCTATTTTTAGCACTATAGCGCCTGCAAAGTGCATTGGTGTGAAAGTAGCCTAAGTCATAGGAATCTGAGAATGTTTAGAGCCCTTTCACACTGGTGCGTTTTTGCTGAGTTTTTGCGGCGTTTTCGCGGTAAAAATAGCGCTATTAAAACGCTCCCCATGCATCTCAATGGACCCTTTCACACTGAGGCGTTGTGCTGGAGGAGCGTTGAGAAAAGTCCTGCAAGCAGCATCTTTAGAGCAGCTTTTGAGCGCTGAAAAAAACACTCCAAAAACGTCCCTCTCCATTGAAATGATTTGAAAACGCGGTAAAATAGCAGGGTTTTACCGCTATTTTAATGCTCCGCTATAGGCGTTTCCAGTGTGAAAGGGTTCTTAAACTACAAGTTCAGTCCAACAATGCAGCTGGCACACTGATCAGCACACCTGTAATTCATTCACACTGCCTACAGCTCTGCAATGACAGCCATACAAGTACGGGCAACAGAACTGTAGGCAGTGTCGGCAGGAGCCTGACACTTCACCCACACTCTTCTGATTGTGGGTGTAATACTTTGCAGTCTCCAGTTTTAAAAAATAATAAATGCCCTAGCAAAAATCTATCCATTTATAATTTTGTAATAAAAAGGTGAACAAAGGCACTTGGGTCAGGCAGGCACATAAATGAGTGTGTGTGTGTGTGTATGTATGTGTGTGTATATATATATATATATATATATATATATATATATATATATATATATAATATATATATATAATTACACACACATGTGTGTTTGAGTTTTGGGGTGCACACCCTAATGCAATAGGCTGCGCACGCCTATGCTTCTCTGTGTGTATGTATTCTGTGTGGTCCCATAATCTATTGCCTGGGGGGCCCCATAATCTCCTATTGCCCGGGGGCCCCATGAGTTATCAGTCCGCCCCTGGGTGTCCCTCATTCCCATCTCAAAATGTTCCCATGCCCTGAATGAATGTGGCCTAAAATTAAAGCGGGGGTTCACCCTATCGACGGGAAAAAATTTTTTTTTTTTCTTTTACCTTAAAATCAGGCATTGTAGCGCAAGCTACAGTATGCCTGTCCCGAATTTTTTACCCCCGTACTCGCCTTGTAGTCGTCCATCGAAGATACCAGGGAATGGGCGTGCCTATGGAGACGGAGGATGATTGACGGCCGGCTCTGGCGCGTCACGCTTCTCCGGAAATAGCCGAAATAGACTTGGTCTTCACGACGCGTGCGCATAGCCTGTGCGCAGGCGCCGTGAAGAGCCGAGACCTACTCCGGCTGTCTTCGGGGAGAGTGACGTGCCAGGGCCGGCCGTCAATCATCCTCCCTCTCCATAGGCACGCCCATTCCCCGCGGGAGCCGAAATCTACGATGGACGACTACAAGGTGAGAACGGGGTTAAAAAAATCGGGACAGGCATACTGTAGCTCGCGCTACAATGCCTGTCTCGATGGTAAAATGTGTCGGGGGGGGGGGTGAACTACCGCTTTAACTTGCAATGCATAGACAGAGCCAGGAAAAATCCATGCATTTATGGCTGCATTTATAGCTATTGTCCATGAGATGGCGCCAGAACATGAGAAAGACAACAACTACCAGATCAGACCAGTTTAATTTATTACAGTAACACACCTATACACACATTGTGCAACTTTTCACAATAGGATTTAAAGTGTGCTGAAAAAACTGTCCATAGAATTGAAAGATAGGCTGCCTTCAGTATAGTTAATATATTCTGTACCTTGTTAAGTATTGTGCAAATATTGTGAAAGTGTCTTGTGTGCTTTGAAAAAGTGGTGCAACAGGCGCCAAATTCAAGTTATACTACATATTATATAAGTGTTTTCTAAGAGAAAGGCTGCATAATGATAAAATACTTGTGTACAGATGCATAAAAACACGTATTTGTACATAATGATAATTTATTTTTCCCTTTTATTTCGACTTTATTTACCTGTGTACAAACACGTATACATACATTTATCTGCGTAAGCGCATGTCCTTGGATGCAGATTTTTGGATTCCGTGTTACAGATCTGAACGCAACTGTGTTAATGGCTCCATTAAAAAAAATGAAGCTACTTTCAGTTTTGTAATTAAAATTCCTTGTATATGCGTCTATTTTTTTTACTAAGGCCGTGTGAATGAAGCCTTAAAGCGGGGGTTCTCCCTAAAAAAAAATTTTTTTTCTAGCATCTCATTCAGCATAGTAGCGTGAGCTACAGTATGCCTTTATATATTTTTTTGGCGCCGTACTCACTGTGTAATCGCGTAGTAAAGTTTCAGGGGAATGGGCGTTCCTATTCAGAGGGCTCGTGATTGACGGCCGGCTATGGCGCGTCACGCTTCACGGAAATAGTCGAAATAGGTGTTTGTTCTTCACGGCGCCTGCGCAGTCAGCTCCGATGTCTGTGCGCAGGCGCCGTATAGCGCCGGGAAGAGACGAGACCTACTCCGGCTATTTTCGTGAAGTGTGACGCGCCATAGCCGGCCGTCAATCACGAGCCCTCTGAATAGGAACGCCCATTCCCCCGCGGGGAGTCTGAAATTTTACTATGCGATTAAACAGTGAGTACGGCGCCAAACAAAAATATAAAGGCATACTGTAGCTCACGCTACTATTCTGAATGAGATGCTATAAAGTTGTTTTTTAGGGTGAAACACCGCTTTAAGGTTATTCGCCTTAATGCATTCTATGTATTAGGGTGAAAAACCTTCTGTGCTGCAGCTGCCCCCCAGAGCCACCCCCCACCTTACCTGAACCCATCCGAAATAGCAATGTGCAGGAGTGCAGTGGCTCCCGCTGCTGACTCTCTCTTTATTGGAAAGATGGATAGCAATGTAGCGCTCACCCCCGAAGGAGCCGATGGTTGATTTTGGATTGGCGTATTAAGTTACCAAATTCTTCTGTCTAGGGGTGATACTTGTGAGTGTGGATAAAAGAACAAGTGTCCAGCCGGTAGCGTGAGTTTTCAATGCTTTATTCCAAGGCCAACATCAACATGACACACAGTAGAGGAAAAGGTTGATGAGAAGGAAAGAACTTGTAGCATCAGGCCTTGGATGTCAAAAGCATAGAGAGCAAGCCTGCTCTCGGCACAGATAATTCAAAACGTCGCCACCCTCGCCAAGGTGGGTAAGTGCCCTTTGGACAGGCAATTAGATTGAACCTGGCAGCCAAAGGGTCGCTTGCAATAATCAGATCACTGGGAGGAAATAATGCCTCTGCCACAGGCGTAGTAAATTTTCTTAGTATAGCCAAAGTGTAAGGATAGCGAATCCTCCCAGTAAGTCTTATTCTATAGGATCACCTACTGACAGCAAAAAAAAGGGGTACCTGTCATGTAGCGTGGTGATCGGATCTCCGGTGGTTCGTCCAGGCCTCGCAAACAACCTCTGCACTCAGGTTCTCCCAAGCCAATCTCCCACCGTTCAGCCTCCAGCTTAGGATCTGGAACCCAGGAAGCCGCTGGGGTCCCTTTCTTCATCAAAAGAAGGCTCCGTGACATGCACAGCCTCAACCAGGCAGGCCATGAGGATGGGGCCCGCGGATGCACACACCCTGAAGGTGGATGCCGCACCTGGATCTTGGGCCCCGCAGACTACCAAGAAAAATGGCCAGGGCTCCAGATATACCCCCCGCCAGCATGCCCAAAGAGGAAAACTCCTCTGATTGGCTGCTGGGGGAGGATGGTTCCGTCAGAACCCCTATAGCGCCAACTGTCGCCCAGGGGTGGCAGCGCACCCCTGGATACACAGACTGACCCAGGAGGCAGTTCTGAACTGGCAACAGCACAAACTAACAATTAGTGAATGGGAGCAACTGAAATCTCCCATTCCCACTAACTTTAGTGTAACGCCCCACTAATCTTAAGGGGGGGGCACTACAGCAACAAAAGCGATTGGCTCCCGCTGCTGTCAATCAAATCCAATGACATGGGTCGGAGGGGGGGGGGGTTGAGTCCTGCTGTCTGTGTAAATGGATGCAGCAGCAACAGGACTAAGGAGCAAGTTTTCCCTGGCTTACTGTGGGGGCACCCGATGAGGAGGAGGGGCCTGGAGTGCCAGTGAGGGACCCCATAACAGGAGGATTGGATCTGCTCTGTGCAAAACCATTGCACAGAGCAGGTAAGTGTAGCGCCCCCTTTACTTTCAGTAAGGGCACTACGCTAAAGTTAGTGGGGAATGAGAGAGATAGTTTGGTCTCATTCTGAATTTGTGTTAAATTTGGCTGTCGCCAAATCTGGACTGTTCTGTGTGCCAGACTGCGTTCTAGGGATGTGGTGCCATCCCTGGGCGGCAGGTGGCGCCATAGGGGATCCAGGCGGAGCCGCTTCTTCCCAGCAGCCAATGAGAGGAGTTGAGCCTCGCTGTGCATGCTGGGAGGGGGTATTTCTGTGGCGGAGGCCGTTATTCTTGGTTCTTCGCAGGTTCCTAGTTCCGGGTACGACATAGAACATGGTTTGGGACTTTGAATGAGGCATGTAGACTGCTACACCAGCACATGCCTCCATCCCCGAAATTGGAAAAAGAAAAGAAGTTGGGACTTTGAATGAGATGCGATTTGATGCAAACAGTAGTAAAGTAATAAATGCGTAATAACCAAGCTCAAACTTACCACCCAAACAGCGAGCCAAATTCAACTGTCTAACTGTATGTTAAAAGCAGAGGATTGGTTGCACACATTTGCAAATGCATGGATGAGCTACAGGCCACTTCACGGCTCTCTGCGTTTCTGTAGTCCTAACTAAACTGATATAGTTTCCTCAATAGGAGGCATACAAATACTAATGAGTAGATGGAGGACAGGTGACTGGGAGTATATGTCCCCGCCTCCACCTAGGAATGGTATGGTAGTGAGAAGCATTGGAAAAGACGCATAAGGGTAATTATATAAAAAATATCAAAATCGCATCTCCATCCCTGTAATATGTACGGCACCCACCTTTAGGGTGTGCGCACATTCGCGGGCCCCACCACTATGGCCTACCTGGCCTGGGGTCGCGCGCAATGCGGAGTTCCTGACTCTGGGCCCCTTATGGCCTGGAGCAACTGATGCTATTAGGGGCCCCAGTGACTTACTGGGTTCCCAACTCTACTGAAGAGATCCCAAGCTGTGTGCTGTGCGGTGGGGGATCGGCTCGAGGAGAACCAGGAGGCAGGTTGTCTGAGAAGCTTGAACGAACCATCGGGGATCTGGGTGACCGAATACTGACAGATAACCTTAGTACTGTCAGTCGGTGACTTCAAAGCACAATTTACTGGGAGGATAAGCTCAACTATTCTGCTCATCCAAGTTCTAGGCCTGTGGCAGAGGCCCCACTAGAGTCAGGCCTGTGGCAGAGGCCTGTTCCTCCCAGCAACCTTAAAGTGACACTTCGGCTGCCAGGCTCATGGCAGGAGTCTGTCCGGGGGCACTTTACCCACTCTGGCTAGAGTGGCGACGAACTGTATCTACTGCTACTGAGAGCAGGATTGCTCATCTCTTATCCAAGCCTGATACTGCGAGGTTCTCTTACTTCATTAACCTTTTCTGTCCTATCTCATGTTGATGTTGGTCGTGTTGGGCCGAGACAATAAAGCATTCAGAAAATCTTATCCACTGATTGGACATTCGTTTACTGCTCTACTCACTACAATGACCCTAGACAACTATTAAAGGTAACTCAATACGCCGATCCCAAAACAACCAGCGGCTCCTGAGGGGGTAGCGCTACATAAGTATAGGCATGTTTGTTTTTTTTATTAAAAAGAAACCCCAAGCTTTACAACGACTGTAACTGCTTGCCGACCACCTGCCGCAGTTTTACTTTTGGCCACTAGGGGCGTGCGCAGCTCGCCACCGATGCGAGTGCCCAGCGGGCGCTATGACTGCTGGGCACCCGCGATCGCTCGTGACAGAGCGAGAAACGGGATTAGTGTGTGTAAACACACACAGATCCCGTTGTTTGAGGGGAGAGGAGACTGATTGGAGACTGATTGGTGTCCTGCTCCAATAAGTAACACTTTCTGTACCACTCCTGCCTGAGTGGGTTTAGTGTACCTGGACAGGCCTCTCTCACTGACCTGGCAGCCGGAGTATCACTCGAACCTTAGTAGGATAAAGTCTCTGCTACAGACCCTCCTGGATGAACTTGAGGAAAAGTCTCTGCCACAGACCCTCCTTGGTGAACGTCAGGGAGACACCTCTGCCACAGGCCCTCTCTGATTGTAGTTACGGAGGCAATCCTCCTTAGATGAATTACGCCTGAATCTCCTTCTTTATGTCGCCCAGGTACCGACTGACAGGTGATGAATCCTTCAGTGTCCGGCTACCTTGATCCCTGTGGTTTGTCGAGATCCCATTGGACCGCCAGCCTCTCAATGGCTCTCCTCAGACGGACTCCCCACCGAACAGCACTACCACTTAGGATCCTTAAAGGTGGGAGCCCAGTCACTCACTGGGTCCCCGTCGCTGCTCAAATGCTCCAGGCCAACATGGCCCAGGAACCAGGAACACCGCGTGGCACACACGCCCCGGCCAGGTAGGCCAAAACGCTGGGGCGCCATGATGTGGCCACCCTAAAGGTGGGTGCCACACAAGGCGAAGAAGAAGAGAAACCCAGACTAATGGCATCCGCCCCATAAATACCCTCCCCGTTATCCGAGCACGTTGACCTGGCCGGCCGCAGAAAAGAGGGGGGGGGGACAGAGTGCGGCCCCCCCTCTCGTGAACCGCACCAGGCCACATGCCCTCAACATGGGGAGGATGTCCCCATGTTGATGGGGACAAGGGTCTCATCCCCACAACCCTTGCCCGGTGGTTGTGGGGGTATGCGGGCGGGAGGCTTATCAGAATCTGGAAGACCCCTTTAACAAAGGGGACCCCCAGATCCTGACCCCCCCCTATGTGAAATGGTAATGGGGTACACTGTACCCCTACCATTTCACGAAGGAAGTGTAAAGTCTTGTAAAAAAAAACACACACACACACACACCCCGTAGAATAAAGTCCTTTATTAATAAAAAAAAAAAAAAAACTCCAACGGTGATAATCCACTCGTTCCCGGCTTCCTGCTCCAACGTTGTCCCCAGGGCTGGACTGGGACAAAAATTTGGCCCTGGACTTCATCCAGACCGGCCCACTTTAATTCAATAAAATGCTGCCCCCACCCCCCGAAAAATCACACCTACCAAAAGGCCCCTACATCCATTATTGTATATCATGAGAGGGTGAGAAAGAGAGATAGAGAGAGGGGGTGAGTGTAGGAAAAAGAGAGTGAGTGTAAAAGAGAGGGGTTGAGTGTAGCACCCCTTTTTACACTGAGGCGTTTTTAGGCGCTTTTGGGCTAAAAATAGCGTCTGTAAAGCGACTGAAAACCGCTTCCGCTGCAGTCCCAGTGTGAAAGCCTGAGTGCTTTCACACTGGGGCGCTGCCAGTGCGTTACAAAAGTCCTCCAAGCAGCATCTCTGTTTTAAAAAAAAAATGGCCCACTGAGCCATCAGCCCACCGGGAAACTCCCTGTAGTCCCTATGGCCAGTCCATCCCTGGTTGTCCCGATCCTGCGACGGCTGCGGGTGATCTCCAGCGATGAGAAGATCTAGCGACGGGTGATCTCCGCTCCAGCGATGAGAAGATCCATCTGGAGCGCAGCATCTCCGACCTCCTCTCACCGCTGGACACAGCCCAGCGAATGACACGCTGAAGCTGTGACATTACTTATATAGAGGAGGCAGGGCCACCCGTCACGTGACCCCGCACCCTCTGACGTACCCTCTGCTACGTCACTGGGGAAGCCCAGAGTCTTCCTGGGCTTCCCCAGTGACGTAGCAGAGGGTACGTCAGAGGGTGCGGGGTCACGTGACGGGTGGCCCTGCCTCCTCTATATAAGTAATGTCACAGCTCCAGCGCGTCATTCGCTGGGCTGTGTCCAGCGATGAGAGGAGGTCGGCGATGCTGCGCTCCGGATGGATTTTCTCATCGCTGGAGCGGAGATCACCCGTCGCTGGAGATCACCCGCAGCCGTCGCAGGATCGGGACAACGTTGGAGCAGGAAGCCGGGAACGAGTGGATTATCAGCGCTGGAGTTTTTTTTTTATTATTAATAAAGGACTTTATTCTATGGTGTGTGTGTGTGTGTGTGTGTGTGTGTGTGTGTGTGTGTGTGTTTTTTTTACAAGACTTTACACTTCCTTCGTGAAATGGTAGGGGTGCAGTGTACCCCATTACCATTTCACACATGGGGGGGTCAGGATCTGGGGGTCCCCTTTGTTAAAGGGGTCTTCCAGATTCTGATAAGCCTCCCGCCCGCATACCCCCACAACCACCGGGCAAGGGTTGTGGGGATGAGACCCTTGTCCCCATCAACATGGGGACATCCTCCCCATGTTGAGGGCATGTGGCCTGGTGCGGTTCAGGAGAGGGGGGGGGGGCCGCACTCTGTCCCCCCCTCTTTTCTGCGGCCGGCCAGGTCAACGTGCTCGGATAAGGGTCTGGTTATGGATATTTAGGGGGAACCGCACGTCATTTTTTTTTTTAATTGACGGCGGGGTTCCCCTTAATATCCATACCAGACCTAAAGGGTCTGGTTATTGAATTTGCGGGGACCTCCGCACATTTTTTTTCCCCGAACTCCGATCCCGGACCCGAACTTTTTCCAATTATTCGGGTTTGGGTCCCGGGAAAAACCCAAAGTCCGTACCGAACCCGAACTTTACAGTTCGGGTTTGCTCAACCCCAGGGCCGTCTTTAATATGGTTTGGGCCCAGGGCAAACATTTTTTTTGGGCCCCCCTCCAGCTTATTTTGGGCCTGGCTGGTTCACATGTATGTTTTGGCGGTCCTCATTTGTGCAGGTACAGCAGCCCATTGATTTGAATGGGCTGCCATGCCTTTGTTTCCTGCAGAAAAAAAGGTGCATTCAGCATTTTAAAAATACAGTTGCCTTGAAATCCATTCTGCTTTTGCACCATGCTACTTACCTGCAGTTCTTGCACACACAAACGCACTGTGTTTTTAAAAGCGTGACCTAAACATCTAAAAATGCAGCAAGTTTGACAGTGCGGGAACTGCAGATAAGTCACAGTAGACAGCAGAATGGACAGACAGTGCTGTATTTCAGTGCTTGATGGGCATAGGCGTGCCGTGTGCGCAGCCTATTACATGAGGCATGCGCTTTTCTTTGCAGGAAACGCAGGCATAGCGGCCCTTTCAAATGAATGGGCTGCTGTGCCTGCGCAAATGTGGGCCGCCAAAACACATACATGTGAACCAGCCAGGCCCAAAATAAGCCCATCAAGCAGTTAAATACAGACAGTAATGTCATCTGCTCTGAGGCTTTACTCAGCCTGGACTGCAGGTCTGGTCTGTTATTTAAAAAGTTCCTCTATTTTACACATGGCATGGCATGGGGTCCCATGGTGCTAAAGCAGAATGGACAGACGGTGCTGTGACCCCATGCCATGCCATGTGTAAAATAGAGGAACTTTTTAAAACACTGACCAGACCTGCAGTGAATCATCAAATATTATAAAGACTTTGGGCACACTCTACAGAAAACTTCAATTTACAATATAGATTAGCAAACAGTGACATACCTTGAGGAGCAGGACATGAAGAATTCAGCCTCGGGAAGAGCAAACTGGGGATGTTATAAAATCACATTCGAATTCACTTTTATATACAAGCAGCACCCAGTGGCAGGAAGGGAGAAGTGCGCATCTAAAGGGAAGCCAGGGGTGCTGTACATTTTAAAACACTAGGAAGGGAAGCAGTACTGTCACTGGCTGCGTGCCGCTGATGATTTTCAGCCTGATTTGTGGGCAGCACAGGGGCTTAACGGGAGGCAGGGCCGCCATCAGAAATTATGGGGCCACTTACACAGCTTCAGGCATGGGCCCCCTGGAGCAGAGAACCGGGATGGGGGGTGCTGCCGCCTAAAATTAATAAAGCAGGGGGGGGGGGCTGCCGCAAATTTAGAAGCGGGGGGCCATTTACAAAAAAAGAAATAAAGAAAGAAATAAAGAAAAATATATATAAAAAAGGGGTGTAGCCATCCGGGGCCCTGGGGACCTCTGGGCCCTTTAATAAAAAGAAAAAAGAAATAAAAAATATATATAAAAAATATATTTTAAAAAGGGGGTTGCCATCTGGGGCCCTGGGGACCTCTGGGCCCTTTAATATTTTTTTTTTAATAAAAATAAATTACAAAAAAAAGGGGGTTGCCATCCGGGACCTCTGGGCCCTTTAATAAAAAATATATATAAAGAAACATTTATAAAAAAAAAGGGGGGGTTGCCATCCAGGGCCCTGGGGACCTCTGGGCCCTTAAATAAAAAATAAATAAAAAAATATATAAACAAAAATAAAAAAATAAACATTTATAAAAAAAATAAAGGGTGTTTGCCACATGGGGCCCTGGGGAACTCTGAGCCCTTTAATAAAAAAAAAGAATTATATATATATATATATATATATATATATATATATATATATATATATATATATATATATATATATATATATATATATATAAAGAAAAAAAAGAAATAAAATATATAAAAAAAATGTTTTTTATAAAAAAATAAGGGGGGTTGCCATCCGGGGCCCTGGGGACCCCTGGGTCCTATAATAATAATAAACATTTATTTATATATATATATATATATATATATATATATATATATATATATATATATATATAAATATATATATATATATATATATATATATATAAATAAAAAGATTTTTTTTATAAAAAAAGGGGGGTTGTCATCCGGGGCCCTGGGGAACTATGGGCCCCTGGGGACCCCCAGACCTCTAAAAAAAAATTGGCCCTTTAATAAAAAATAAAATAAAAATATATTAAAAAATTCTCTGTTTAATAAAAATATATAATTTTTTTTTTTTTTAATTTAAAAATAAATAAAAAAAGGGGGGTTGCCATCTGGGGCCCTGGGGTCCTCCGGGCCCCTGGGGGCCTCCGGACCCCTAAAAAAAAAAAAAAAAAAAAAATTTTTTTTTTTTTTTTTTCAAAGGGGGTTGCTTTGGGCCCCCAACAGTGACAGGGCCCAGGGCACCTGCCCCATTTGCCCTGCGGTAAAGACGGCCCTGCTCAACCCTAGTACCTACATCCTACTCTTATAGATGGCACCATACTTACCTGTATAGAGCTGCTCTTGACTCAACAGGTGTGTTTCTCAAAGAATTTAGAGAAAAAGGTTTTCCCTTGCAGGGCTGTACCTGCACTGCAAGGGTTAAATGCTAATTTTGTCCAGGGAAGAGGATTAAGCTCCTCCATTCCACTGGCAACCAGAATTCCCCTGCTATCTAGCAGTTGACTGTTCCTGGCATCCTCATGTCCAGAGTAGATCTATGGAGCCTACTCTGGGTTTCATGATATTAGGAACAGCCCACATAAGGACATATGTGGGCACATCTTTTGCTCTATATAATGCATGCCCGCTGGTTTGCATTGTGTAGGGGTGGGTGGTGTGATGCATTGCTACAAAGTATTGCTTGGTTTAATATATTTTTATTACCTTTTTTGGAATGTCACAAAATTACATTTTACTCAACTCTATACACTGCAGCCAGTTGTAATATGTGGTAGCACATCACAACGTGCTGTGTAAAAATGCACTTTGCCCTACTTTTTTATTCTAGCGCATACCAATGCAGCATGTTGGTGTGAGACAAACGATAGGGCATAGGGAAAATTGCTTAATCTATATACATTGAGACTGAATCGGGCAAGGCTGATGTAAACAAGCCCTATAGGTGGACTAAACTTTTAAATTGGTATTAAACCTAAACACAAATATTTACCAAAATGCAGTTTGCCAATTCTTAGATGTGATGGTTGCATTTGTTTTTGTTTTTTTTAGGGGTTCTTTCTTCTGTTTTCATTTAGTGATCCAGCCAGTAAGTCTGGTGTCTTTTAACAGAACAAGCTGTCCTGTAGATGCAGCAGTTAGAGGGATACGACAAACCATTTACCACTGACAGGGGTGCTTACAATGATTACCTTTTATTTATTTACTAGCTGAATACCCGGCGTTGCCCGGTCTTCCTATCTTAACCTTTTGGGGAGGAAAATCATAGTAATATAAATATACCCATCTTTTATATAAGGGTGTAGGTAAGGGTTAATTTAACTGTCATATATTTTTATTTGGCATATAAGTAATATGTGTACCAGGTATTATTGAAATATCTCTAGGCGTACAGAAGTTATGTGGGAACATACATTTCCCATTGATTTGCATGGGACTTTAAACAAAAACCCCGACCCTCACAAATGGGGGTAGTTAAGGGATAAATTAACTATCCTATAGTTTAAGTGGACATATAAGTAACATGTGACCAAGTGTTATCGATATATCTACAGCCGTTTGGAAGTTATGAAGTAACATGTATTTCCCATAGAGTTGAATGGGACTTTAAAGAAAAACCCCGACCATGGCAAATGGGGGTGGGTAAGGGTTAAACCACCTATCCTATGTTTGTTGCTGACATATAAGTAACATGTGTGCCAAGTTTCATGTTAATATCTTTAGCCGTGTGGACGTGATGCTGGAACACACACACACACACACACACACACACGTTGAGTTTTATATATATAGATTTATGTAAAACCTTGTGGCTGTGTTTGATGGGCACAGTGGCTTCAATTGATGGGCACAGTGGCTGCAATTGATGGGCACAGTGGCTGCAATTGATGGGCACAGTGGCTTCGATTGATGGGCACAGTGGCTGCGTTTGATAGCACCGTGAGGCTGCAATTGATGTTTTTTTTTTCAAAAAATGTCAGCTTGTTTGCCCCCCCCCCCCCCCCCCAAAAAAAGAAATTGAGCACCAACCGCCACTGCTTGGGACTGGATTCAGGAAATGGATAGAGACATATAGCTAGATTCAGAGAGAGTTAGGCCGGCGTATCTACAGATACGCGGCGTAAGTGTAAATATGCGCCGACTTATTTATGTTCCGTACCCACAGAACAAGATACGCCTGAAAATAGGCTTCCTCCGACCGACGTAACTTTTCCGCACCGGCGTATCGTGGGCGCATATTTGCGCCGGGCGTATCTGGCGCACCCATTGATTTTCTATGCAAATAAGGGAGATACGCCGATTCACCCATGTAAGTGCGCCCGACGCAGGCTACGCCCGCTGCACGTAAGTCGTACGTCAGGCCTAAAGTTATTCCATCAAAAAGGTGGATTATCTTTGCACCAGACGGGCACAGGTCAGCTGGAGAGCAGCTACAGCAGCAGCGTTACAAACTAGCTGAGCAAGCTGAGCACCCACACTTGCAGGACAACACATCTGTGTGCCAACATGCAAGGGGCAGCCGTGGTCCTAGCACTACTAATGGGTCCACCGACTTGTAGGAGGGCAGGGGAGAGGATATACCGCATGCGCATGAACGTCTTTGGCATGGGTGATTCAGAGGTGTATCGCATCTTCAGATTCAGCCCTGATGCCATCCTAGAATTAGCCAGAACCCTGCATGATGACATCACCAGCAAGACACATCGTGCACATGCAGTGCAGCCACTGGTCAAGGTCCTGGCAACACTCCATTTCCTTGCAAGTGGATCTTTTCAGCGTACAAGTGGAGTCGTGTCTGGGATGTCACAATCCACCACGAGCAGATGTGTGCACTAGGTTGTCCCGGCAATCCTCAAACGCATGTCCCACCACATCATCAGACCCACCAATGTGCATCTGCAGCAGAAGGCAATGGCGGATTTCTACAGAATTGCAGGATTCCCATGCACCGTGGGGGCCATTAATTGCACACATGTGGTACTACGGCCCAATCCCCCCCCCCCCCCATATACTGCAATCGTAAGCACTGTCGTTCCATCAACGTACAGGTGATAGCCAATGCCCAATGTCTCATATGGCATGTCCGTGCCAAACACCCAGGGTCCAGCCTCGACAGCTACATATACCGTCAAAGCAACATCCCAACAGATTTTGAACAAAACGTGTATGGGAACAGCTGGCTGGTTGGTGAGTGACATGGGTGTCAGGTATGACTGTCCAAACCCATGATGCAGACATCACGAGGGGCACATGCACGACTAACATCCTCATGTCTTTTCCCTTCCAGGTGACTCTGCATATGCACTTGGACCCCATCTCATGACTCCATTCCGGAACCCCCAAACCCCAGGAGAGCAAAACTACAATTCTGCACACATACGTACCCGTGCAGTGGTGGAATGCACCTTTGGCCTCCTGAAGTCCCGTTTCCGATGCCTGGATAAGTCTGGGGGGACCCTGTTGTATTCCCCAAACTTTGTGTGCCAGATCATCGGGGCATGTTGCATTCTACACAACTTCACAGTGAGAAGGGGCCTGGAGATTGACATACGTGATGACCTGACCCCCGAACCACACAGTCCCCCCCTAACCGAGGGTACCCCGTCTTCTGAGGGAACAGCAGTCAGGAGACGCCTCACAGAAGACATGTTTGCACGTTAAACACACACATTCATCATGGCACAAGGAGAATGCACGCATGCACACCACTGTGGTCCCTAGCACACACACATCACATCCAGATCACATTCGATTAGCCCAAGTCCACCATGCAGGACTTGGAAGCAGCAACGCCACGGCAAGGCTCCAATTATGTTGCTGTACATTCATACCACATTCACACGGGTCGTGGGGATAAATTCTCCCCAACGACCGAGGGTGACACCCCTTACTGGCAGGAGTGTCACCCCCCCCCCCCATTCACACACCAGTCACACTGTAGCAGCACTCCTCACCGTGTGCATTAACAAATCAGAAAAAAGGCTCATGACCTGAGCATAGAATAAAAAATAAAAATAAAATAAGCCACTTATTTGGGCTGACGGGGGCTGCGCCTGCTGGCACCTTTCTGGCTCCTCAGCTGCCTGGGGGGAGCCTGGGATGGGGGGGTGGGACATCTGGAGGTGGCTCATCCCCGGGTGTGCCACTCCTGGCAGGTGATGGCTGCCTGCCCTCCAAGGCCACGGCAATCCTGCTCAGGAAATGGTTCATCTGGGCCTGCATCCTCAGCTGGCGGGTCACGTTATGCCGCTGGTTGCGCTGCCTCTGCCTCCCTTCCTCCTGGATGGCAGCCGTATTGGCGTTGACAGCCTCAGTGAGGGTCTGCACCACTGCCACAAGGTTCACAGTAGTGGCCTGCAGGTCCCCCACGCAGGTTACCACTGCAGCACTGTTGGCATTGGCATCCAGCACTGCGTCATAGATTTTGGCTGAGTGATGTTCCACCTGCTGCAGGTGCTCGGCTATCTCCCCCATATGCCGGGTCTGCTGGCCCTGGTCCAGGGCTATTTGGTCCTGTACACTTACAGGTACACCCCTCGTCTTCCGTGTCGCCTTTCTTGGGGCAGAAGACGCTATCGAGCGGGTGTATGGTGAGCCCCTTGAGGTGGTTCCCCTGCTGATGGGAGACGCAGAGGGGCTTCCCCTCATGGGGGTACAGGTGTAAGAGGGCCCAGCCATAAAACTGGACTCCTCTATAATGAGGCCGATCTGGTCAAGGTCCACTGACTCCTCCACCACCTCCTCGAGAGGAGAGGTGTGGGCACTCCCCTCCACCGCAGGATCTTGGGGGTCTTGCTGAGTCTTCTCCGGGGACGATGTGGTGGGACGGCCACCGCCAGCAGATGGGCCCGCTCCCTCCTGCACATCTGTGGATGACATAAAGCAGTCACATGTTGGGGGACCCACACGCTTGTCACATGTTCCCTTCCACCCCCTCACATGCTACACACCAGATAGGGGATATAATACACTTACCTGTCCTCGAGGCATCATCCCGGGAATCGAAGCCCTCAACTCCCTCCAAATGCTCCCTCTGCATACACCGGGCGACCTTCTCCTCATCCGGGGGTCAATACAATAGTGCAGGGTGGTCCACCCCCCGTGCCAGTCTGGTGCTTACGAATTGCGGTCAGCTTCTCCCGCACACGGAGCCTCAGGTCGTTTATTTTTTTGTTAATGTCCTTGGCGCTGCGGGTGGCATTGCCAAGGGTACTAACCTGAGTGGCAATTGTGTCCAGGATTTCTTGCTTCCTGGACACCATGGAGGAACCTATCATATTGCTCCATAGCAGCAATGAGAATTGCCCTCTCCTGTGGAGAAAAAATCCTCTTTCTCTTGCTGACTGGAGCAACCATAGTACAGCAAAAGAGACAAGAACTAACGAACAGCAAAATTACCATGCTCAGGGGGGGAAAAAGCAGGATGTAATTTTGCGTCGAACGGACGCATGTATGGGCATATTTATGCGCTCGGCGTAAGCTGGTAGGCCGGCGTATACCAGGAAGTTGGGCCGGCGCAGTTGTGAGCATGCGCACAAGGAAGTGATCATACGTCGACATCACTGCGCATGCTCCGTTGAAGATACGCCGGGCGTAATCCACTGCTCCACACTCAGGCCATCATTTGCATAAGTTCACACCCACTTACACTTACACCGGCTTACGCCTTCAAATTTAGGTTACGCCTGCACAACGTGGAGAGCAGGTGCTTTGTGAATCATGTACTTTCCTCTCTGACTTATGCCGGCGTAGCGCATATACGTTGCGTTACCCCGGCACAAAGATGCGCCCATCTACCTGAATCTAGCTAACAATGTTTAAGAACTACACTTATGCCCAACGCAGCGTCTCTCATAAGTATGAAAAAGTGGTGAAAAAAATGGATAGATGCATCACACTCCATGTTTAACTTTAATTCAAACTCATATTAAAGGTTGGATATGTTCTTAGCTATTATGGGAGTAGGACGGCCTGTCATGGAGAAGTCTTTTTTTACACTATCTGCTCTGCAATATTTCTGAATGTTTTAGAATACCTTTTATATTTCTGGAAAACTAGATTGTTAGTAACTAAATGTACTGATGCTGATGGTTTTCTTATCTAAATGTTTTTTGTTATTATTATTATTATTATTATTATTCTTCTTCTTCAGGGTTTATATAGCGCCAACAGTTTACGCAGCGCTTTACAATATAAAAAGGAGACAATACAGTTATAATACAATAAAATACAAGAGGATTAAGAGGTCTCTGCTCAGAAGAGCTTACAATCATCTGTTATTAACCACTTAGTGGCCACCCACCCGCAATGTACCGGACGAGCGGCCACTGTAGGCAGAGATGTACGCCTACGTCCCTGCCTACTTCCAGGTTTAGGGCGTGCATGAACTCCCCCCCAATGGCACCTGTAATTGTACACAGCGGGATTGACTGGACTGATTGACTGGGTCCAATCACAGCCCAGAGTTCTGTGCTGACATTCAACGACAGGGAACGATCTCTGTATTTCTCGGGATGAGAATTTCGAGTTTAACCACTTGCTTACTGTGCACATGTACCCCCCTCCTGCCCAGGTGAAATTTCAGCTTCCGGCACTGCGTCGCTTTAACTGACAATTGCGCAGTCGTGCGACGTGGCTCCCAAACAAAATTGACGTCCTTTTTTTCCCCACAAGTAGATATTCCTTTTGGTGGTATTTGATCACCTCTGCGGTTTTTATTTTTTGCGCTATAAACAAAAAAAGAGCGACAATTTTGAAAAAAAATTTAATATTTTTTACTTGTTGCTATAATAAATATCCAATTTTTTTTTTTTTTTTAAAACATTTTTTTTTCCTCAGTCTAGGCCGATCCGTATTCTTCTACATATTTTTGGTAAAAAAAAAAAAAAATCGCAATAAGCAAAAGTTATAGCGCCTACAAAATAGGGGACAGAATTATTATTATTTTGTATTTTTTTTTTTTACTAGTAATGGCGGCAATCTGCGATTTCTATTGGGACTGCGACATTATGGCGGACACATCGGACACTTTTGACACATTTTTGGCACCATTCACATTTATACTGCGATCAGTGCTATAAATATGCACTAATTACTGTATAAATGTGACTGGCAGGGAAGGGGTTAACACTAGGGGGTGAGGAAGGGGTTAAATGTGTACCCTATATAGTGTTTCTAACTGTGGGGGAAGGGGACTGACTGGGGGAGGTGACCGATCTGTGTCCCTATGTACAAGGGACACAGCATCGGTCTCCTCTCTCCCTGACAGGACGTGGATCGGTGTGTTTACACACACAGATCCACGTCCTTGTCTGTGTAACCGCTGATCGCGGGTGCCTGGTAGACATCGCGGCCGCCAGGCACGCGCATCGGCATCTCAGTGATGCGTTGGGCACGCGTGTGCCGCCGCCGGCGGTGCTCGCGTGCCCCCCAGTGGCTGGAGGCCGGACGCCGTATATAGACGGCCTCCTGGCAATTGGCATCCACACTGCAGCCGTATATAGTCGTACGGCTGGCAGGAAGTGGGTTAATTAGTAAAAGCAGCACACTTTACACATAGCTGGGCACACATTTTAACTCATTAATCCCCCTAGTTGTTAACCCCTTTTCAGCCAGTGTCATTAGAACAGTGACAGTGTATAGTACGAGGTAATATCAAAAAGTTTTGAGTGTCAATCAGTGTGCCAAAAGACTGTGGCCCAGATTCACAAAGGAGATACGACGGAGTATCTCAGATACTCCGTCGTATCTCTCAGAGTATCTATGCGACTGATTCATAGAATCAGTTACGCATAGATAGCCCTAAGATCCGACAGGTGTAATTGTTTTACACTGTCGGATCTTAGGATGCAATACCGCGGCCGCCGCTGGGGGGAGTTTGCGTCGTAAACCAGCGTCGGGTATGCAAATTAGGTGTTACGGCGATCCACGACGGTTTTTCGCGTTCGCTACGTCGCTGCTAGTCTAGTTTCCCGTCGCAAAGTTAGTCGTCGTTTTTGGTGCCCTAACTTTACACAGCACACGTATGTGCTGTATAAAGTATGGCCGTCGTTCCCCCGTCGAAATTTAAAAAATTTTCCTTCTTGTGTAAGACGTCCGGGAATACGGAAGTACGCTACGCACGTCGCCGTTCGAAAAAATGACGTCACTTTGCGCAAAGCACGGCGGGAAATTCAAAAGGGAGCATGCGCAGTAGGTCCGGCGCGGGAGCGCGCCTAATTTAAATGGCACACGCCCCTTTGAATTACGTGGGCTTACGCCGGAGGCCGCCGGCGTAGGTTTTCATTGCAAGTGCTTTGTGAATCAGGCACTTGCGATGAAAACTTGCGGCGGTGTAAAATATCTACGATACGTTACGCCGCCGCACTTCTGCGTGAATCTGGCCCATTGTTCTGTGTACATCGGGAGCTGTGCAACTGGTGCTATTCTAACCTTGTGTGGTAACACTTCTGCTATTTCATCATGGACAGCAAGTTAAAACAAAGAGCAAACGTAAAAATTCTACGTTAAACTTGGCAAATCTGCCACAGAGTTGTTTGACCTGATTCGGCAAGTTTATGGCATTGCTGCAATGAGTTGAAGATCCAGCTCAAAGGTTGCTGTTTTTGACACCATTGTGGAGATCCAATGAGCCAAAAAGAATTCTGGTTGGCCGCACGTCCAGTAAAATCATCTTTATTTTAGCAAGTCCATAAAGACATGTCCAAAGTCACAAATAGAGGGAAACGGCATCACCAGCTAACACGTTTCGCATTTCCCTTTGCACTTAGTCATGGCTCACAACTGACTTGGTGAGTTATGAATAAGTGATAAGGAAGCGTGAAACACATTAGCTGATGATGCTGTTCCCCTCTATTTGGACTTTCTGAAATAAAGGTGAATTTACTGGACATGTGGCCATCCGGAATTATTTTTACTCATTGGAGTCCGTGATGGATGGGGCCTGTTAGTGGAGATGGGAGACTGACCTAGAGCTGTGTTCACATACCATTGTAGAGATCCAGAGCGAATAGCAAAAAGAGCTTGACACGCTTTAAAAAGAAGACTTCCAGGACACATTCCAGAAGTGGCAGCAATTGTGGGAGTGCTGTATTGCTGTGCAAGGGGGCTATTTTTAACCACTTAAGACCCGGACCAAAATGCAGGTAAAGGACCAGGCCCCTTTTTGCGATTCGGCACTGCGTCGCTTTAACTGACAATTGTGCGGTCGTGCGACGTGGCTCCCAAACAAAATTGGCGTCCTTTTTTTCCCCACAAATAGAGGTTTATTTTTGGTGGTATTTGATCACCTCTGCGGTTTTTATTTTTTGTGCTATAAACAAAAATAGAGCGACAATTTTGAAAAAAATGCAATATTTTTTACTTTTTGCTATCCCCCAAAAACATATACAATTTTTTTTCTCAGTTTAGGCCGATACGTATTCTTCTACCTATTTTTGGTAAAAAAAAATCGCAATAAGCGTTTATCGATTGGTTTGCGCAAAATTTTTAGTGTTTACAAAATAGGGGATAGTTTTATTGCATTTTTATAAAAAAAAAAATTTTTACTACTAATGGCGGAGATCAGTTATTTTTTTTTCGTGACTGCGACATTATGGCGGACACTTCGGACAATTTTGACACATTTTTGGGACCATTGTAATTTTCACAGCAAAAAATGCATTTAAAATGCATTGTTTATTGTGAAAATGACAGTTGCAGTTTGGGAGTTAACCACAGGGGACGCTGATGGGGTTATGTGTGACCTCATTTGTGTTTACAACTGTAGGGGGGTGTGGCTGTAGGTCTGACGTCATTGATTGTGCGTCCCTATATTAGGGAACACACAATCGATGACAGCGCCACAGTGAAGAATGGGGAAGCCATGTTTACACACAGCTCTCCTCGTTCTTCAGCTCCAGGGACCGATTGCAGGACTCCAGCGGCGATCGGGTCCGCGAGTCCCGGTCACAACTCCTTTAAGTGTGTCCTAGGGAGTGATTCTAACTGTGAGGGGGCTGGGCTACGAGTGACATGACAGTGATCACTGCTCTCGATGACAGGGAAAGTAGATCACTATCCTGTCACTAGGCAGAACAGGGAAATGTCTTGTTTACATAGGCATCTCCCCGTTCTCCCTCTCCGTGACACCGGCGGACATCGAGTCCGCGGGTCCCGCGGGCATGGTCATGGAGCTTGCGGTGGGCAACGTTACTTTGCCTGCGCGTGCCATTCTGCCAACGTAAATGTACGTTAGGCAGTCGGCAAGTGGTTAAAGTAGTGCAGTGCTGAATAACAAAAAGTGGCCTGGTCATGAAGGGGGTCAAATCTTGTGGAGCTTTAAAAAATAAAATGATTGTAACACAAAGCTGCCTCCCCCATTACCCAATCCCTGTCATGCACTGATAGCTGCCAGTGACAGGCCTGCAGGATAAGAATGTCCAGGCAGTGTGATAAGTGAGGAGGAGTGACAGGTACAAGGAGTTCCTTACTGCAGGCTCTGAAGAATGCAGCACAATCCGTCAGACCTGCTGATCTCTTCTATCTGCTCTTAGCAAACAGTGAGTTTAGCCCAGGAAAAGGGCCCCACCCTGGTCCCGTAGGCAAAATCGAAGTTGAGACTAGAATAATAAATCGTGCTCCAGCAGTCACTTTAAGTGGAACACAAAAGTTCTCTGACACAGAAGAGAGAGAAGAGAAGATTGTGCCAGGACAAGGCTGCCCTTGGCAATATTACAGCAGCAGGCAGAGGAGGGGCCTGAGCCTGTTCAGCCTAGCTAGCTCGGAAAAGCTGTTTCATGCAGTAGGAAGTCACATTTCACTCTTTTTTTGTTTTGTTTTGTTTCTTTTCCTATAGCTCAGTGTTGTATTAGAAGAGCTGAGGACCTTACAGCTGTGCAGCCATGCCAGGAAGGAGGAAGCATGCAGGAGGTGCCAAGGGCCCCAAAGAGGTGAGTGCATTGGGGTGCTGGGCACTGGGCAGTGACTGACAGCTGCATGGCAGGTAGTGCAAAGCTGGGATAGGGCGTTAGCCTGCTTATCCTTTTTATGACTATAACTATATGATTTGTTTGTTTGAGGCATTTCTAATTCTCTACTGCATAGGTAATTAACACATTGCAGTGTACTGCAGTCACACAGAGTGGGTAAGCTGGCATGGGGCAGACTGGCAAGTGCATGCCTGACCAGTGAGTCAGCAGCGTATAGAGAGGAGGTGGAGGGTACTTGTACTTTCTTCTGTCTATCAGAGGAGTGGGGAGGAATTGAGTCTTCCTGGCCTGGGGGCTGTTGTGTCTCAGCACACTAGACATCACTGCTCTTCTCATCAGACTGATTATATAGCAAGGGGATGCCTTGTAGCTTTTATATAACTTAGCAGTGAATGCCCCAGTTTGGCTGGGTTGTCATTTAGGTCAACCCATCCCTAGCTGGGGATCAGAGTGACAGTGTGGGTGGGAGGATGAGGAAGATCTGTCAGGGTGTGGTAGATCTGCATTCCCTCTGTGCTGTGTGTCACAGACTAGGAACCCCAAAACACTACCCTCTGTGTGTGTCATGGAGCATTGTGGGTGGGGTTGCCTCCTAATCACTCCCTTCTGCCCGAGGTAAATACAGATCACTGGCACAGCCAGGCATCCTGCCTTCACTACACAACTGACACTGACCATGGCTTTTGCAAGTTGGTGGTATGCTACGGTAAATGCAATCTATTGATCCTCTGCAAAGCGTTGCCTTTTTACCAAGATCAATATGGGGCTTTTGTGCTACTTTATATAGAGGGCTTTCATTGTTGTTTTACTGTTATAGGGAGTGTTTTACCAGCAAATTCTTCACATGTCTGAGCTCAACTCTGGGGAGTGCCTTCCTATCAAAGCTTAACTTTCTTGTATAAAAGTAAATCTGCAGCTAGGCAACTCAAACTTATAATGTGTTACTCTGGGTGCCTAATGCCAGCAATGCAGCTCAAATTCCAACATCTCCGGTGCTTGGCACATGCCATCGTCAGCTTTTTGTTGGAAGGAATTTAAAAAGTTTGGGGACTTTCAGTGATTGTATTAATGTAACTGTGAACTGTGATACACAACTATTTCTGTTTGAAATGTTCAGCTTTGTGTGGATGATCCACGCTTGTTACACTATAGTATTTGTTGTTTATGCATTCATCCTACAGGTCGGAAATGAAAGCATCTGCCTTTGTGTTTAGAAACACTGATTTATAACAGAACACCGGCACTTCTGGGGCTGGAATGTAACTGCATTATACTGGAATTTAGACACATTTAAGACAAAAATGGAAGGCTACTACTTTTTTTGTAGTTTCCATCGGATCGCCCCATCTGAGGAAGGCAGCATCCGCCCAGTCTTGGGATACTGATGTCCATGTTGCCCTTCACTTTAGAAAACCCTATAGCGCTAAAAGTTACCGTCTTTTTTCGTACACTTTCACATTTCATGTATTAGTATTAGTTTTCTATATTACATGAACATAGTATGTTTCTGTGAAAATAGTATGTTACTGTAATAGAAGTGGTTTGTCATCTCCCTGAGTATGCTATTTACATTACATAGGCTTGTGTTGTAGTACCCGTGTTTCCCCGAAAATAAGCCCGGGTCTTATATTAATTTTGGCAACAAAAGACACAGTAGGGCTTATTTTGGGGGTAGGTCTTACCATGTAATGTGCTGTCTTCTCTTCCCCTCTCTCGACCTGCCTGTTAGGAATCCCCAGTGTGAACTTAGTTAAAATGCTTGTAAAATCTTGTAATCCACTCTATTACTGTAGTATATAATGTACAATGTGTGTATTTCTGTAACATAATTGTGCCAAATACCTTCATTATAGCACCGCTCTGCGCTTTTGTGACCTGCCGGAGCTCTCTTCCCTGCATTTATGTTACAGAAACACACACATTGTACATTGTGTACTACTGTAATAGAGTGGGTTATAGGATTTTAAACTAGGGCTTATTTTCGGGGTAGGGCTTATATTGCAGTTCTCCTGGAAAATTACGCTAGGTTTTATTTTAAGGGTAGGTTTTATTTTCAGGGAAACAGGGTATTATACTCCGTTTACTTATTCTAGGATGATCCTTCTGGCCTCATACACACTGGACGTTTGGCCATCTCTCCTAGATGCCTTTCCTCCTGGTAGCAGCGTTTTGGCAGGAAAAAATGCTTGTAAACGCATATAACATGTTCAGGAGAGGTCAGTTAAAGGGGTGGTTCCCCCTAAAAAAAAATTCTAACAATACATTGAGAAGACTGATTACACTGCGGGTATGCTGTTTTTTTTTTTTTTCGTTCATACCTCGTTATCGCCGTTTCATCCCTCGGCTTCCAGGTATGATTCTTGCTGGACCTAGTTGATTGACGTTCCTCCGACCGGCGCATACAGAGCGTCACGACTTTCCGACAGAAGCCGAACGTCATTGCGCAGGCGCTGTATAGAGTCGGCTCTATACGGCGCCTGCGCAGCGACATTCGGCTTCTTTCGGAAAGTTGTGACGTCAAGTATGCGTCGGTCGGAGGAATGTCAATCAACTAGGAATGCCCAGCCCCGCTAGAATCATACCCGGAAGCCGAGGGATGAAACGGCGATATCGAGGTATGTATGAAAAAAAAAAAAAAACAGCATACCCGCAGTGTAATCAGTCTTCTCAATGTATTGTTAGAATTTTTTTTTAGGGGGAACCTCCACTTTAAAGTGATTGTAAAGGTTTGTTCTTTTTTTTTTAAAGCGCAGTTCCACTCAAAAGTGGAACTTCCAGTTTAAGCACTCCTCGTCCCCTTACATGCCACATTTGGCGTGTGATTTTTTTTGGGGGGGGGGGAGTGGGGGCTTGGTTAGGAGTGGGACTTCCTGTCCCACTTCCTACTTTCACCTACGAGCCGCCTAGGCGACTCCTCCTCTGCCCCTAGACGGCCCCTCTTTCTAGGCCAGTGGTTCTCAACCTTAATAGTGTCGTGACCCCTTGATAAAATTTCCCAGGTTGTGGGGACCCCTTACAGTAGAATTTTCGTAGCGTGGGTTGTCAGCACCGAAGAAAAGACAAGTAATTTGTGCCCCTAACCCATGGACATTTGGGGCTCCCCGAGTCCCTTCCACTTGTACAGTATTAAAACCCCTTCTGGTACCTTTTAGGATGTACCACTCTTTGTTCTCCTTTCTTTCCCTTTTATCTCCCTATCTTAATTTCTTCTTTTTTTTTTTCATCCCTCTCTTTAGCCATCTTTCCTGTTCTTTCTCTCCCTCTTTTCCTCTCCCTTCCATGTATTCTCTATTTTTATTCCTTCTCTTACTCCTTTTGGGGGGAATGAGTGACAGTGCTGGCGGAGAGTTCTGATCAGCCAACTTGGGTGCTCTTGATCAAGATCACCTGCTGATCTGAGAACTGTAGTGGGGACTTTAAATGGCAACTTTAATCACAGGTAGTGTTACTCAATGTGTCTCCAGTTCTGTGGTGTCTAGCAGCAGTGACACCTATGCCAAAATCAGGAGATAGGGTCTCCTCCAGCCCCTCACACTTCACATTTCTCACCAGTCAGCTGACCTCTAGTCTCTGTCTGCCCCACAGCCATGCTGTGAACTGAATGGGCAGCCACGGGCTCCAGGGACTGCCCTGCTGGGCAGCTGCGAAAAGGCTTATGCCGCGTACAGACGATCAGTCCATCTGATAAGAACGGACCGATGGACCGTTTTCATCGGTTAACTGATGAAGCTGACTGATGGTCCGTCACGCCTACACACCATCGGTTAAAAAAACGATCGTGTCAGAACGCGGTGACGTAAAACACAACGACGTACTGAAAAAAACGAAGTTCAATGCTTCCAAGCATGCGTCGACTTGATTCTGAGCATGCGTGGATTTTTAACCGATGGTTGTGCCTACTAACGATCGTTTTTTTCCCATCGGTTAGGAATCCATCGGTTAAATTTAAAGCAAGTTGGCTTTTTTTTAACTGATGGTTAAATAACCTATGGGGCCCACACACGATCGGTTTTGACCGATGAAAACGGTCCATCAGACAGTTGTCCTCTGTTTAACCTATCGTGTGTACGAGGCCTTAGAGTGCTGAGGGCTTCAGGAACAGCCAAAGATTCGGTGACCCCTGGCAAATCGTCATTTGACCTCCGAGTGGGTCCCGACCCCCAGGTTGAGAACCACTGCTCTAGGCGATCTCCTGGGACACGTGACAGGTCCCAGGAGATTGCCTGTCCACTCCGAGAGCGCAGCATGACTCGCACATGCACAGTGCGTGCCCTGCAGTGAAGCTGAAAGCTGTCACGGCCGGGTACCCAGAGTGGAAATAGAGGCAATAAAGGCGCCGAGGAGAGGAGAGACGCATTGCTGGACCATGGAACAGGTAAGTATCTGTTTATTAAAAGTCAGCAGCTACACTTTTTCTAGCTGCTGATTTTTAATAAACATTAAAAGGTTGAAACTCTGCTTTAAAATAACAAACATGTTATACTTATCTGCTCTGTGCAAGGGCTTTGCACAGAACAGCCCTGATCCTCCTTTTCTGCTCCTGGCTTCTCCTCTTCATCGAGTGCCCCAATGGAGAGCCGCTTTAATGGGGGTACTTGTGAGGGCGCGCTCTCGAGTCTTGCTGCTGCGTCCATTGACACAGACAGCCGGACGCGGCCGTGTCCCCGACTCCCGTGTCACTGGATTTGATTGACAGCAGGGGAGCCAATGGCCACTGGAGCTGCTGGGCTCGTTCCTGTCGCTAGAACGATTTCAGGAAAGAAAAAGGGGGGCTCTGGGGAGCAGCACAGAAGGTTTTTCACCTTAATGCATAGAATGCATTAAGGTGAAAGACCATGAGCGTTTACTACTCCATTAATTAATTTATTTGGCTAGAATAATAGTTTATTCTTGCCACTGAAATTACTTAACGCTCAAGCACTGAACACGCAAGCACTGAGCACCGAACACACATAGCGGTAATGCACATTTCCACGCATCAAGCGTTTTTCAGCCAAAACGCTGTGGCTCCTGGATGTGCTGCCTGTGTTTTTTCTTTCTTTTTCTGCCTCTAAAAGCCACTATCTCTAAACTACTCTAAACATCTGTGTGTGCATGGACACCTAGAACAGTGTTTTTCAACCTTTTTTCAGTCAAGGCACACTTTAGAGTTGCACACAATCCTGGGACACACCAGTTTGAGGCCTTGTGCAGCCCAGGCACTTTTTTTTTGTGCGTTCCCACATCGCATTTTTTAATGGGCTGTTCTATGCTAGTAAAACACAAACATTTTTTTTTTTTTTTTTTTTTTTTTTTAAATCCCACTCAGCTTCCTGGGTTGCTGACAGGAGTATAGATAGCAGCAGGGAGGAGGAGAAAGCTAAGAGGAGGTGTGGGCTGTGCTCTCTCCCTCCTGTCTGTACAGAGATGTTAAACGGGTTGTAAAGGTAAAAAAAAAATTCCCTAAATCGCTTCCTTTACCTTAGTGCAGTCCTCCTTCACTTACCTCATCCTTTGATTTTGCTTTTAAATGTCCTTATTTCTTCTGAGAAATCCTCACTTCCTGTTCTTTTGTATGTAACTCCACACAGTAATGCGAGGCTTTTGCCCTGGTGTGGAGAAAGCCTCTTGAGGGGGGAGGGGGCGAGCAGGAGTGTCAGGACGTCCACTAACACACAGCTCCTTTTTCTATCTGCAAAGTAGAGCGTGTCCTGACTTGCCTGCTTGCCCCCTCCCCCCTCAAGAGGCTCTCTCCACACCAGGGAGAAAGCCTCGCATTACTGTGTGGAGTTACAGACAGAAGAACAGGAAGTGAGTATTTCTCAGAAGAAATAAGGACATTTAAAAGCAAAATGGAAGGATGAGGTAAGTGAAGGAGGACTGCACTAAGGTAAAGGAAGCCAGACACCTCCAACTTCCATGGTAAAAACGTCCAGTGTGCTTAATGTTAAAATGGCAACACTGCGAGAAAACTTGCTTGTATTGTCCTTGGATGAATTTAAAGCATTACATAAAGGCATTTCCTTCATTTTGTTTGTGAAGTTTCTAAAACGGCTGGCATATTCTTTAAGGGAGACCAGTAGTGAGGAAGTATGTAGATTGTCATTGATGTAATAGGTCCACACTTGTTCACTTGCATATTTGTGCATTTCAGCACAAGGCATATAATAGGAGATGTGAAACTTTTCTATCCTATATCCTGAGAAGCTGCTGTCCTCCAGAGTGTGTGTGTGTTTGTAAGTACAGAAAAAATGAAAAAGGTGAACCAACTCCCTACAACCCCCACATTCCTCAGGTTCCCGCTGCACTTACTTCCGTTGGTGATTCAGCTTTATAGTCTACGCAGCTTCATTGCACTTCAGAGTACTTCACACTTTAGTAAATTAGGCCAAGTACATAAAGTCAGGCAGGTGACTTCAAATGACCTCTGATTGCCCTAGCATTGGCAGTTCCTTTTTTCTTTTCTGGCAGTTTCTTGGTTTTCATGACTAATCTATTTGAACACTACATTTTGTTTTGTCTGATCTAAGCTAAGAAACATAGGCCCGGATTCACATAGAATCGCGTATCGCGTATCCTATTTACGTTATGCCTCCGCAACTTTGACAGGCAAGTGCCGTATTCCTAAACCAAAATTGCGGCAGCGTAGCGTAAATAGGCCGGCGTAATCCCGCCTAATTCAAATGTGGTAGATGTGGGCCTGTGTTATGTTAATATAATGTGACCCCACGTAAATGACGCTTTTTACGAACGGCGCATGCGCCGCCCGTGAAAGTATCCCAGTGCGCATGCTCCAATTTAACCCGCAAGAAGCCAATGCTTTCGACGTGAACGTAAATGACGTCCAGCCCCATTCACGGACGACTTGCGCAAACAACGTAAATTTTTCAAAATTCGACGCGGCAACGACGTCCATACTTAACATTGGTACGCCTCATATAGCAGGGGTAACTTTACGCCGGGAAAAGCCTAACGTAAACGGCGTATCTGTACTGCGTCAGCCGGGCGTACGTTCGTGAATTCGCGTATCTAGCTGATTTACATATTTCTAGGCGTAAATCAGCGTACACGCCCCTAGCGGCCAGCGTAAATATGCAGTTAAGATACGACGGCGTAAGAGACTTACGCCGGTCAGATCTTATACAAATCTATGCGTAACTGATTCTAAGAATCAAGCTCATAGATACGACGGCTCGGACTCAGAGTTACGACGGCGTATCTGGAGATACGCCAGCGTAATTCGTATGTGAATCCGGGCCTAACACTGCAAGCCCAAGATATTACCCATGAGGGAAGAAGTACACCTTAGTGCTGCTGCCTAAAAACAGTTGGGTGGTTTTTATCCTACAAGAAATTGAAAGCTTTATTCAGAGGGTGCAAAAAGCTCAATCCTTCTGTTTGCCAGCCCCTTACTCTAAGGGTGGGTCTTCTGATAAAATAAATATAGTTAAAAGTTGCCCAAAAATTTTTTATTATGATTTGATGGTGATAAGGCAAAGTAATATATTTCTACAGTTTATAACGATTTAAGCAGATTGCTATTTAATAATAGATCTAGCTAAGATATTGCTCTTTTGGCCACAGTGATAACCATTACACTGTGACATGCATTCCTTTTTGTAAATTAGCATATCCAAGCACAGCACAGTACCTGATTGTTTAAAGTGAAACCACACTGTATCTGAGCACAAATAAAAAACCCTACTTAATACATTTTTAATAATCAAAGTAAACTCCCCTATGCATTTGTGTCTCCATGCTTTATTTTGATGAGAAATCACTTTGAATTTTTTTGTTTTGTGGGACTGGAGTTCAGTTTTATTTGTCTTCAGTGAGACTGCCTGCATAAATTGTTTATGATTTCTGCTTGTTGTGGGAATTTTCTGTGTGTTATGGTTTCCTCCGACAACCCAAAAACTTTAATAGATTCTTATTTGGTTTTCACCCAAATAGGGCCTTAATGTGTAAGTAAAGGCACATTTTATTTATTTATTGATAGAGTAAGAGAGGGTTATAACCATCATTAATTATGTTTTTGCCATCTGTGTCCCATTGGGAAGACTTCCTTTAAACTTCATGTCCCATAGTCAAACAGGAAGTGTTGGGAAATCCCTCTAAAGTGAGGGAATCCCAGTGTGTCACCAGCGTCACCAGAACTAGTGTCCCCATTGGGAAATTCTCCCTCTATTCCTGTTCTGATGTCAGCCCAAAATTTGGGATTTTCTTTTACTTTCAATTTCAAAGATAATGGTAAACAGGAGAAATAGAGGGAGGGATTCTCCCTAACAGTGAGAGAGTTAGGAGAAAAATGTAATATAAAGAAATCACAATACTCTGATGACTTATTAATTGACCATCAGTCAACAGTTCCAAGGAATGTGCTCCTGTTCTCAGAACATGTAGAGTAGACAGTGTTTGTTTACATATTTGTTTTTATGCATATTTGGTGATGTGAAAGTAATGAAGGCCCCTTGACCCGCCCTGCACTAAGGAAAGGGAGCCTTGACTGCTGGATGCTTGGCAACATAAGGAGGGAGTCGGAGTGGCTCCGCTGGCATTGGCTACGATGGCACGAGGTGAGGGGGTGGAGCCAGAACTCTAGAAATAGCTACGCAGGGGCACATCCCACTACTTCCGAAGAATTGACGTCACGAGAGTTGCCCACCCACCCTCCCATGGTGTTGTTGTTTCGTCACAGCTTCTTTGGCGGTTTTACCTGGCCAGCTATTGGCATTACTTTTTGGGATAAGCCCTTACGTTGAATTACAGGGTCAGTTTAATGCCTGTCTCGCACTAATGGTGGAGACTGGCCTCTTAATTTTTGCCTCCTTTCTGTTCGGTTTGGTTAAAATCCAAAATGTAATACCAAATATTATTTTCACAAATAAGAACAAAATTGATATTGAAGAGATTAAGGAAGAACATGCATTCATCATACTGCAGGTAATGTAATGTCTGACATAGTCCTAGCCTAATGTAGGAGGTGGGGATGGAGGTTTTGGTGTCTTTACCAGAAGACCCAGCAGTCATTTAGAATCCAACATCCAATTACAATCCACAAATACTGCATTCCCAGCCTTGTCATACACATTAAAATCTGATGTCCATTATTGATACAATCTCTCTACAGTTACCACAATTCTGCAATGTGAAGGACTACCTATGGTTTAATGCAATCCATTGCAGGCAGGCCATTGTACTACATAGATGTTGGTAGATCAAAAGTAAATTATATTATTAGATTGTAATGTACGTAGTCAGTTTTTACTATTAATTATTATATTGGTTAGAATAATATTTGTGAGAAACTCATATATTTCCAGTGCATATGTGAGCCCTATCTTGATCCAGCACTGTATCCAAGAGCTCTCTCATTTCCCACAGGGCAAATTGATAGCAATTGGAGCCATTGGTTCCCACTGTTGTCAGTCAAATTCTGTCAGGAGGGAGTAGGGGTGAGGCAGAGCCTCCCTGTCTGTGTCTATAGGTAGGCAGTGCAGCTAGGGATCAAGCCCACATGCCCATGGAAAGCAGCTTTCTATGGGGGCACTTTCAAAGAGGAGTAGCGTAAGGGGACCTGAGAACCATTGCACAGAGCAGGAGAGTATGACAGTTTTATTATATTAATAATAGAAAAAAAGATTGACACATTTGATTAAATTGGAAAAAAACATTTCACACATATTGACTTGGGCCAGCAGGGTCCCATTCACTTGCCGTTACCTTGTTTGCCTGCAGATTTTGTACTTGTACTTTGTAGTCACATAAGCTGATTTGTATGTCACTGCCTACAACCTCAGTTGCTTTTTTTTCCCTTTTCATGTGTTGTGTTCTGTATTCCTTACTCTTTCTATGTATGGGAGACAACTGTACTCGTGTGTCAATCTCACTATGTTTTGTATACCCTCTTTTTTATTGGGGGAAAAAAGCTTTACAATCACTTTAAGCAAACGCTCACTAGGACCATTTTAGACAGATGCCACTCAACCTGGAGAAAATCATAGCAAAAACCCAATGCCACAAAGCAGATTTACTAACCAATTGTTTTATATACTGTAAGCAGATGAATCCATGTAAATAAGTACCTATGTTGATTGTCTTTTAAATAACTATTTGCTATTAAGTAGTTTGTGTTTTTTTCAAAGCACTTATTTCTAATATGATATCATTCAGTACATCTCATTAAAAATATCTACAGTTGATGATGATCCAATTATCTTTATTAAACTATTCTATTTTTAGGTCATAATAGGATGATGTATAAGTATTTAATTAGCACCTTGTCTGTTGAGTCCCAATTATATACATTTATTGGACAGACATGAAGACTGAGATACATGTGCTACCATGACTGGTGCCTGATTCAGCTGAATTTTTCATTAAAGGAAACAGATCATAAGAGAAACATGGAGGCCATGCCAATGCTGACTTTCCCCTCTGACAGCTATAGTTCCCTGGCTGTCATATTGAACGTTTAAAGTCACTGGGGTAGATCCACATACAACGGTGCATTATTGCGCCTGGCGTAGCGTATCTAAGATACACTACGCCGATGTAACTTACTTTTTTTTGTTTCGAATCCTCCACGAATTCGCGCCGTAAGTTACGGCGGCATAGTGTATCTTTTGCGGCGTAAGCGCGCAAAATTCAAATGGAAGTGATGGGGGCGTGTTTTATGTAAATACGTTGTGACCCAACGTAAACAACATTTTTTTTAAACTGCGCATGCGCCGCCCGTGGGGGTATCCCAGTGCGCATGCTAGAAATTAACCCAGAACAAGCCAATGCTTACGACGGTGACGTCATTCTACGCAAATTCCTATTAGCGAACGACTAACGCAAACAACGTAAAAAATTCTAAATTGTACGCGGGAAAGACAGCCATACTTAACATTGAGTACGCCTCAGAACAACAGCTTTAACTATACGCCGGAAAAACCTGAATGCAAATGACGTAAAAAAATGCGCTGGGCTGACGTACGTTCGTGGATCGCCGTAACTAGCTAATTTGCATACTCGACGTGGATTTTGACGGGAACACCACCTAAAAATTGCAGCTTAGATCCTGACGGCGTACTAAGACGTATGCCTGTCGGATCGATCCCAGATGCCGTTGTATGTTGTTTTGTGGATACAAAACAAAGATACGACGCAGGAAATTAAAAATGACGCTGGCGTATCGGTAGATACGCCGGCGTAATCCTTTTGTGGATCTGCCCCACTGAGTTGAAACAAGAATAGAGTGGAGCTCTGACTTTCCTCTGACCATTCCTCTTCTGCATACTGGGAAGGTATTGAAACTATAGACAGCTAGGTAACTAGCAATTTGAGGAGGATGTCAGGAATTTTTTTTTTTTTGTGTGTGTGCTGATCTCTCCGCACAGGTTCTATTTAACACAGGAAATCCTTATTTATATTATTTTCTTTAGCTTCTATGCTGCTGTACTACAGTAAAAGGGTGGGATAAAGATTTAGTGTGGGAGATCTTTTGCCATAATGTGCAAGTATATGCATGGCATATTTTCACTATATGGCACACTTACCTAATGAGTGTACCTCCTTCCAGAACTGACCAATCAATGCTGTAAGTTGCTGCTCTGTCCCCTCTTTGCCTGTTGGGCATCCTTACAATAGAACTTACAGGAGTTACTTTGTCCTTGGCACCAGCTCCATTCTCAGCACCTTACAGATGCCAGGAAGGAGCCCGGGTGTACATTGTATGGCTCATGCGCAGTACAGTGTACACAGAAAACAAAAAACTTCTATTAGTAAGAAGCAGCAGTTTTTGGCAGATCAGATTTTGCATGTCTTCTGAGACATACTTTCTAGCAGTTTTTTATTTAGTTTTACTTTACTTCTGCCTTAGAGGTAAAAAAGGAGACATGCCCTTGTTAGTATACCTTATGTAAGTGTAGACAATATTTTTACACATGTGGCTTTCTAAAATGAACAGTTACATATAAAAATTATTTACCACTAAGACCATTGTAACATTTTTACCATAAGTAGTAGCTATAAATTTAGCTGTAAAGCATCCAAAAAGTAACACTTGGCACAGAGTTACCCCGGAGGGCAAATCAATAGCTCATTTAAACGTGTTCCTCCTCTTTGATTATACCTACCTTATGAGTGCTCCCCCACCACTTTGATTAGTTGCTGGAGAGAAAGTTAAATACTGTATCCAATACCTCCGAGTATGACAGAGCGTGTGTGCCTCTTTCTCCTTTCTTCCAACCTTCAAAACTGGCTGTCTAAATGGCCTTATTGCCAGGCCGCAGTGCTGTCAGGTGGGGGTCGGGGGAGATTTCTTAGCCCTACTTTAACTACAACCAGACAAACAACCAAAACAACAGGGAGGGTAGCAGGTGAGTGAAGCTTTTGTGCTGACCTGCAGGAATAAACCACAGATTTACATTCAATTACCCACATGAACTACATGAGACACCAAAAGCTTTCTCTATATGGTATGAGGGATCTTCAGTTTTTTATTGTGCACTAAAGTGCAGTCGCTGTAAATCTGATGGGTAGATCTGAAATGAGGGGAAGCTCTGTTGATTTTATTATCCAATCATGTGCAAGCTAAAATGCTGTTTTTTATTTTGCTTGCATGTCTCCCTCAGATCTACAGCGACTGCAATTTCAAGTGTACTTTCAGTGCAATTTCAAGTGCACTTTGCACTTGTAGTGCATAGTGGATTTGCCTTTAGTAAATAACCCCCATAGACTTTTATGGGGTTGAGTTTAGGAGTTTTGGCAAAATAACGCCGAAAGCTCCTAAACTCAAATTTAGGAGCTGCCAATGTAGCCCAGTGTACATGAAGCCTATCTGGTCATGGAAAACAAAATGAACAAAAAAGAAACCATACACACAACACACAGATACCCTTCCCTCTCTCCTTCCCAAAACAACTGACAGAGCTCCACTAATAAAGAAAGCAGTAGGGCATACAACTCTGAGGGACCTTCCATCCTGTGAGAGGGAAAACAAAGCGTATGATGCACTTTAGTTGTGCCTCTGACATATCAATGTCCTCACTTGCTACAGAGTGCTCAAAAAAGAGTAGTACAGACTCACAAAATATTGGTTCTTACAACCTATACCTTCACTATATACAGTATGACCCTCTCCACTATAACATTTATTAAGTATTATACAATAGTTTACATACATAAGAGACCCTGCTGCTCTATAACAGTGGAGCTGATGGGACAGAGCTGTGCCAGGTTTGGGAAGGATCCTGACAATATTGTTGGAATCAACCCAGCTGTCTGCTTGACAGCTGGCTCTGCCTTTCAGCGTGTGGCTGAGACTGGTGCCCACCACAACCATGTCTGCTCTCTACCCCAAGCAGACCAAGAGCTGACATCTCAGCCTTAGAGCCGGCATGGGATAGCTGCAACGTCATTCCTATTTGTTCATTTTACAGTTATTCTCCAAAAGCTATTCCACCTAGAGAAATATTAAAATGTATGTATAGTCAAACTTTTTTAAGTTTTTTTTTTTGTAAAGTAGGGTTCATACGCAGATTTTTTTTAATGTTCAACCAGTTGGTTGAATGAAATAAAATCTCACAGCACAATTAATGTGTGTAACGGTCACCACTGTTTACGATTTCCCTTCCATCAGTCACGACAGCTTATCTGACACTCCACAATCTAGCAGACATCAGACATCCCATTTCCCAGAATAACGAGACTTGCTCTGTTACTGGGTTCCAAATGTATGAGCACTTTTAATGGTAACTTTTCAGTCTTGTATACAGTTACAAGGCATGTTTCAGTGACCGGTTGGGTCAACATTAACCAACAACTTGCAATATCTCAAGATCCTGCAATATGAACTATCAGTAATGTCCCATCTCATGTAATTTCTAATTAATATTTCTCAGTCACCCTATGCCCAAAAGGGACACAGGGTGACCCTAGACACAAGAGTGATTAGTGACGCTGGCACAGGAGTACCCCTCATCCTTCCAAAGTCTCTGTTTGTCACGGGTCATTCCGTTACAATGTGTATGGAGGTATCTGCTGCTGCACTATTGCTTTCTGTAAGTGGAGACTCATAACATACACAGTCAGAATACAGAGATCAGCGCAGCAGTCATTGGCTGAAAGTGCTGATCGAATGCTGGTTTTCCAAAATGACCGATAGACGTTAATTTTTTATTTTTTATTTGTTGTCTGTGTACCATTGGGGAAATTTCCCTTCACTTCCTGCCCCAGGCATACAACAAGAAGCTGGTGGAAATCTCTCAGTATAAAGCCTCATACACACGACCGAGGAACTCGACGGGCGAAACGCATAGTTTTCCTCGTCGAGTTCCTTGTTAGGCTGTCGAGGAACTCGACAAGCCAATTTTCTCCATTCCCGTCAAGGAAATAGAGAACACGCTCTCTTTTTGGCTCGTCGAGTTTCTCGACAGTTTCCTCGAAAATGTACACACGACCGGTTTCCTCTGCAAAAAAATATCTCCCAGCAAGTTTCTTGCTGGTTTTTGCCGAGAAACTCGGTCGTGTGTACGAGGCCTGAGATATATTCCCCTCTTCTGGGGACAACTCTAAAATGTTGGATTTCCCCTCACTTTCTGTTTCAGTAACAATGGTCACCAGTACAAATAGAGGGGTGACTCTCCCCAATGGGTAATCGGACAGCATTAAAACTTTACAGAAGCTCTAACCTTTTCCCACTTTATCCAAACTCAAAGTTGCAGAGAGATACACTTTAACAAATTCATGATAATATTAGCTGTATGTGACTTCATTGTTTTTCTCTGTAGTAAGGGAGACTGAACAATTACTGACCTGTTAAATTCACTAACCCCTGGGTAGGTTCGGAAAATGACAATGGAATATGTATTACCAGGATTAGATACATATGTAGTTCTGAAAGGTGAAATCAATGATGAAATTTACTACTATACATCATGGTAACGCTCCCATGTAAGCTCCGGCTTACAAAAAAACACATTGAATGTTAATTATTGATCTAATAAGTAAAATCTATTGCTTTCATCTTTCTCTGAATATTTTGAATGTTTAATCAGTGAGCTATTCTGGGAATGAGGATGTATCCTGCTGGACAATGACAATATAAGGGAAGTGTCTTCAGGACAATTAAATGCATGCGTTTAGTCATGTAATGAATAGGGTGACGTTCTGGTTGGTATTAATACAGGTGTTACTACAATGCTCTGGAATTCCAGTCACCATTATTTTAGACAATAGATTCATTCATGAGATGAATGTTTTGCTGACATGAGTATTTCTGCATGTCAACAATTTTTGAATTGCTCAATCTGGTGAAGGTAGTTCAGTCCGGTGATGGAAAAATGGTAAATCAGAATTCAGCTCTGTCTTGGTTGTTAAACAGGATATCAGTCTGTGCTTTAAGAAGGCTCTTGTTATGTGAAATGTTTGGCCTCCTTTGATGCTTATTGTCCTTGCTCCACATATATAAATGTCACTTGCCATGGTACCACTTTGACAGTCTGTCTTCATTAGGGACTATTTAGAATGTTGTGCCTGCTGTTATAAGTGTCCTTTTGTCAATGTTCTAGAGCTGCAAGATTAATCGTTAAAAAAAATTGGGATCTCGATTCAACCCCCTCACGATCTTAACACAGTATTTCCTTGATTCAGTGCAGAGAGTTCTCTGCTCACTGCTGACAGCTGTGTACACATGATCGGACCAAACCGATGAAAACGGACTGAAGTTCAGTTTCATCGGTCCAAACCGACCGCGTGTGGGCCCCATCGGTCAGGTATCCTTCGGCCCAAACATTTAGAACTTGCTTTAAAATTCAACCTATGGACTGGTAACCGATAAGTCAAAACCCGATGGTTAGTACGTAAAAGCATCTGTTCCAAACCCGCGTATGCTCAGAATCAAGTTGACGCATGCTTGGAAGCATTGAACTTCATTTTTCTCTGCAGGTCGTTGTGTTTTCCGTCACCGCGTTGGACTCGATCGGTTTTTGAACTGATGGTGTGTAGGCACATCAGACCATCAGTCTGCTTCATCGGTTAACCGATGAAAACGGTCCTTCAAGCCGTTCTCATCGGATGGACCGACCGTGTGTACAAGGCCTAAGACTTTTTCTGACACTTGTTGCTTACATGTTAAAACCAGTATTTGTTGCTACAAAATTACGTAGAACCTCCAAACATTTTATATATATTTTTAGGTAGGGTTGTCCCGATACCGATACTAGTACTCCCGCAAATACCCCCGATACCAAAATAGAATACTTCCCCCCCCCGCCGCCGCCGCTGCCGTCGCCGCCACAATGCATCCCACCGCATTCCCCGCTTGGTTAATACGGGCGGGGAACATTACAGCATTCATTTGAACAGCTGTAGTCTTTCCCGCCCGCCGCGTATAGACACTCCCCCTTGCTCGGGTGAACTGTCCAATCCATCATTACAGCTGTTCAAAGCTGTAATGTTCCCCGCCCATATTAAGCAGTCTGCGGCAGCGGGGATGCGGCGCGATGAAGGTAAGGGGGACAGGACATGGCTGCATATGGGGAGACCTTGCTGGATGTGGGGGACATTGATGTGGGGGACATTACTGGATACGGCGGACATTACTGGATACGGGGGACATTACTGCATACGGCAGACATTACTGCATACGGGGACATTACTGCATACGGGGGAAATTACTGCATACGGGGGACATTACTGCATACGGGGGACATTGCTAGATACGGGGGACATTACTGCATACGGGGGACATTACTGCATACGGGGGACATTGCTAGATACGGGGGACATTGCTGCATATGGGGGACAATGCTGGATATTGGGACATTGCTGGATACGGGGGACTTTGCTGGATATTGGGACATTGCTGGATGTGGGGGACATTGCTGGATGTGGGGGACATTGCTGGATGTGGGGGACATTGCTGGATATTGGGACATTGCTGGATGTGGGGGACATTGCTGGATGTGGGGGACATTGCTGGATGTGGGGGACATTGCTGGATATTGGGACATTGCTGGATGTGGGGGACATTGCTGGATATTGGGACATTGCTGGATGTGGGGGACATTGCTGGATGTGGGGGACATTGCTGGATGTGGGGGACATTGCTGGATATTGGGACATTGCTGGATGTGGGGGACATTGATGGATATTGGGACATTGCTGGATGTGGAGGACATTGCTGGATGTGGGGGACATTGCTGGATGTGGGGGACATTGCTGGATGTGGGGGACATTGCTGGATGTGGGGGACATTGCTGGATACGGGGGACATTGCTGGATGTGGGGGACATTGCTGGATGTGGGGGACATTGCTGGATGTGGGGGACATTGCTGGATGTGGGGGACATTGCTGGATACGGGGGACATTGCTGGATACGGGGGACATTGCTGCATGTGGGGGACATTGCTGGATGTGGGGGACATTGCTGGATGTGGGGGACATTGCTGGATGTGGGGGACATTGCTGCATACGGGGGACATTGCTGCATACGGGGGACATTGCTGGATGTGGGGGACATTGCTGCATACGGGGGACATTGCTGGATGTGGGGGACATTGCTGGATACGGGGGACATTGCTGGATACGGGGGACATTGCTGGATACGGGGGACATTGCTGGATATTGGGACATTGCTGGATGTGGGGGACATTGCTGGATGTGGGGGACATTGCTGGATATGGGGGACATTGCTGGATATGGGGGACATTGCTGGATATGGGGGGGACATGGCTGCATTTGTGGGGGGACATGGCTGCATTTGGGGACACATTTAAAAAAAAGTATCGGTATTCGGTATCGGCGACTACTTGAAAAAAAGTATCGGTACTCGTACTCAGTCCTAAAAAAGTGGTATCGGGACAACCCTATTTTTAGGAGATTCCATAGAGAATAAAATGGCGGTTGTTGCAATATTTTATGTCATACTGTATTTTTGCAGCAGTCTTTCAAACTATTTAAAAAAAATACACTTCAATGAATTTAAAAAAAAAACGAAACTGTAAAGTTAGCCTGATTTTTTTTGTATAATGTGAAAGATGATGTTACGCCATGAGAATTATGAGAATCGTGATCTTTATTCTAAGCAAAAAAATTGTGATTCTCATTTTAGACAGAATCATGCAGCTCTACAATGTTCCCATCCAGAGCTCATTATTTATTACAATGTTCCTTGATTGCTCCAGCTTTACCCTGACTAATGCCCTGTGCACACGATCTGTCCATCCGATGAAAACGGACTGATGGATTTTTTCATCAGTTATCCGATGAAGCTGACTGATGATCAGTCGTGCCTACACACCATCGGTTAAAAAACCGATCATGTCAGAATGCAGTCACGTAAACCACGTACGACGGCACTATAAAGGGGAAGTTCAAATCCAATGGCGCCACCCTTGGGGCTGCTTTAGCTGATTTTGTGTTAGTAAAAGACGATTTGCGCTTTTCTGTCTGTTATAGCGTGATGAATGTGCTATATCCATAACGAACGCTAGTTTTACCAGAATGAGCGCTCCCGTCCCCTAATTTAGTCTGAGAATGCGTGAATATTTAACCGATGGATGTGCCTACAGACGATCAGGTTTTTCCTATCGGTTAGTTAACCATCAGATAATTTTAAAACAAGTTCCTAGTTTTTTAACCAATGGATAAAAAACCGATAGGGCCCACAAACGATCGCTTAGTCTGATGAAAACGGTCCATCAGACCGTTTTCATCAGACAAACCGATCGTGTGTACGCGGCATAACACTACCAACAATATTCACCTATGGTGTCACAAGCACATTAAAGCCCAGTCCCCTGCCACAGTCCTTTAAAAAGTAAAGCATCTTAAAGTGTTACTAGACCCAGGACCCTGCATTCACTATATCTGGTCTCCCACAGTACACAGAACATAGAAATGCAATGGCTTTAGTAAATATAAACTGATAAATTCCCTTTCTCACCAGCAGTTAGAGCAGTCTTGTGACTTCTATCAGTATCTGGTTAAAGCTTGTAGGAGGAGTTTTCTTTCTATTCTGACTGTTCTATGCGTTTGTAGGACCCCTGACCCTCTGTCTAGACAGTGCTGATTGGCCTTGTGCTGATCACACGCACCCTCCCAAGAAAAAAAAAACTGTCTCACAAAACACACCAAACTGAGCATGTGCAGCTTGCCCTCAAGGCTTTGTTCTATAAGGTGATGGATTGGGGACAGTGGGAGAAGGGGAGGGTCTGTGCATACAGGATCAAACAGCCTTTTTACACAATGCAGAGGATTAATCCATTAGGTTCCATAGTGAGTATAACAAGCATGCTTTACTGCATATACAGACTGGTTTAACTGTTGTGGTTTTAGTAACACTTTTATTGGTTTTTGATATATGGGAAGGCTATTAACCAACAGTGTTGGGAAGGGGGAACTATAGTATCCGACCACCTGGAAGCATATTTGGCTACATAAGCGTATGCTGATGGCCATTTTTGTGCGTTTAGGCCCCTTTCACATGATCAGCCCGCTCAGATCCGCCTCCGGTTTTTAGGAGGATCGGAATGGGCTACCCATTATCTTCTATTAGCAGGCGGATGTCAGCAGGGATGTGTCCGCCGACATCCACCTACCATCCGATCCAACATGATCCACTCAAAACAGACAGATGATGATACGTTCCCCATTCATCCAGCGGATCAGATCAGATGAAAGCGGACAGGCTGTCCATTTTCATCCGATCTTCCCATAGAGAACAGCGGGGCTCTGACAGATCAATGAGCGGAGACGGACCTGTCATCTGCCTGCTCAGCAGGGATCAACGGAGCGATCTCCCGCTGAGCTAGCGGAGTCCATCCAGTGGATCCGCTCCTTGTGAAAGGGGCCTTAGGCCTAGTAGACAGAACAGGCTGCACATCCAACACCCATCATTTTGTTTGAAAGCTAGGTGTGCTGTATGTTACAATCAGCCATTCTGAAATTTGAGCTCAGTTTTTAGCAGTGTGTGTGGCCAAACAGGCGGCATTTAGGCCCTCTTCACTACTAAGCGACACAGTGGCGTGTGTGTGTTTTGCGTGTTTTTGTGGCATGTTTTTGTAGTGGTACCATTCATTTTGAATAGGCCTCCCTCTTCACCAAAATTGCACCAAATTTTGGCTGTTGATTTTCGCGTTTGGGGTGCCATTAAGAAATAATGCATTGCATGTTTTGGTGCGATTCTGGAATCACAGGCAGAATCTGGAAATTCTGTTCACGATTTCAATACGCTCAGGTGTGAATGCAGCCTAAAGACTGGACGTGTGGAATTAATTGGCAGAATAGTAGTTAGTTAGAGAATGATCATATGCATGGCCAGATGTGGTGGCTGTACGAGCGGATATTCCAGATGGAGGTTTCAGCTTCTCCCCATATTCATACTGATCAGGACTGATCGCTTTCATTCTTTCAGAGTAGTATTGTTTAGGGGAATATCAATCTTTCAATGAAATTAAATACAACGTTTGTTTGTCTTGTATATCTGCAATGCGTCCAGTAAACTGAACTCTAAGCTTCGCTTACCCAAACAAGACCGTTTCCTGTTTTTGTTTACTTTTTTACAATTTTACACACACATACACTTAGACCCGGTTCACACTGGGGCGACCTGTCAGGCTACTCAGCCGCCTGACAAGTCGTGGTCCACAGTAGTCAATGGGACCGTTCTAATAGGACGCAAGTCGCTCCGACTTAGAAAAAGGTTCCTGTACTACTTTTGGGGCGATTCGGGGCGACTTGCATTGACTTCAATACTGAAGTCATTTTGCAAGTTGCCTCTCAAGTCGCCTTGAGATCGCCTTGCCGAGTCGCCCCCAAAGTCGTGTCGCCTGTGTGTGAACCAGCTCTTACTTTTCCTATATTTATCATTGGGTGTCAACAGCCAAGACTTGTTAATGAGAATTAAACACTTAAATATGGTCATGTTTTATTAGGCAGTGCAAAGAGAAAAATAGCCCATTGCAGACAGAAGTAGTGTCAAACTAAAAACCGATTGGCTGCAAAAGGTTACAGCCCAAGGCCCAATACACACAATAGAATCCATCCGCTGAAAAATCTCAGCGGATCGGTTTCAGCGGATAGATCCCCTGGTGTGTACATTCCAGCGGATCTTTATCCGCGGATATTTCCGAATTCCAGCAGATAAAAATTTGTTGACATGCCAACAAATCTATCCGCTGGAATCGGATCCCACGGATCGATCCGCTGGTCTGTACAGACTCACCGGATCGATCCGTCCGAGGGGATCCCCCGCATGCGTCGTAATGATTCGACGCATGCGTGGAATTCCTTATATGACTGCGTCGCACACGTCGCCGCGTCATCATCGCGGCGACGGCGCGACACGTCATCGCTAGAGGATTTCGGCGCGGATTTAGATTCGATGGTGAGTACACTCCATCGGATGGAAGTCCGCGCAAATCCTCGATAGGATTTATCCGCGGATACGGTCCGCTAATTACAGGACAGCTTGCGTGTTTGATAGCTCCCAGTGGAAAAGGTTTGAGAATTGTGGCTTTATTTCTGCCTACAATTTCCTTTCCTTAGAAGTATTTCATGAGAAATTCTTTCCTAAGAAGTTCCAATAGCTCACTTTCTAGTACAGTAGCTTTATATTCTTTAAAGCTAGGTTTTATGGAATTATTTAATTATTTTAATTAACAATAACTTGTTAAAACTTTAAACTGTTGTCAACATTCTTTGGAAATTATTTTGTCATTTTATCGGGTATCTGCAGCAGAATTATAGGTATTCTGGATTATAGGTTGTGTTTGTTGAGGGGTCTATCTTGATCGGTTCAATGGGGGTGTTGTAAAGGCCATTGTCAGGTTATGCGGAAATGATGATTGGGGAAGGTGGAGAGGAATGGAGGTATGTGGAGGGATAGAAGGAGATGCCCCAGCATTGTCTCCGGCCAGTTTGAAGAAAAGCAGCCAATGTATGGATATGGAACTCTTGATGATCATTTTTATCTGTGATTAGACATGATATCCTCATTGTCAAGTCTAATTCTGACACCCAATCAAGAATTGATGAGGTATATTGCAGCAGCCCTCACTACAGGCAGTCCCCGGGTTACAAACAAGATAAGTTCTGTAGGTTTGCTCTTAAAGGGGTTGTAAAGGTAAAAAAATGTTTTCCCTAAATCGCTTCCTTTACCTTAGTGCAGTCCTCCTTCACTTACCTCATCCTTCCATTTTGCTTTTAAATGTCCTTATTTCTTCGGAGAAATCCTCACTTCCTGTTCTTCTGTCTGTAACTACACATCGTAAAGCGAGGCTTTCTTCATGGTATGGAGAAAGCCTCTTGAGGGGGAAGGGGGCGAGCAGGAGTGTCAGGACATTCTCTACTTTGCAGATAGAGAAAGGAGCTGTGTGTTAGTGGGCGTCCTGCCACTCCTGCTTGCCCCCTCCCCCCTCAAGAGGCTTTCTCCACACCAGGGAGAAAGCCTTGCATTACTGTGTGGAGTTACAGACAGAAGAACAGGAAATGAGGATTTATCATAAGAAATAAGGACATTTAAAAGCAAAATCGAAGGATGAGGTAAGTGAAGAAGGACTGCACTAAGGTAAAGGAAGCTATTTAGGGAATTTTTTTTTTTTTACCTTTACAACCCCTTTAAGAGCAAACCTACAGTACTTATCTTGTTTGTAACCCGGGGACTGCCTGTAAGTTTGAGAGGGTAGCTCCTCTCAGTGAACCTCTTCTGGCAACTGTCAAAAAAACCTTGTAACAGGCTTTAATAGTGCCCTAAGACCGTTCTGGAATGTCACCTGACTTTGATTGACCTATCCGCTTTCACATTTTTACCTACAGGTAAGCCTATAATATGGCTTGCCTGTTGGTAAAATTAATATCTCCTAAACCTGTACGGTTAGGAGATATTCACCATGCATGCAGCCGCTAACTTCAGCGGCGAATGTGCTCTGAAGGTCAGGCAGATGCTGAGGGAAAATCAGAGCTCCTTGCCGGAAAGAGGACTCCCGTGCGCATGCACAGGAGAGACGTCGGAGGAAACGCAGAGGGAACATATCCGCTCCCTCAGTGGTGATCACTAGGGGATGCCGACGATTCCTTCTAAGGTAAGTATTTCATAATGAGCTTGTATGGTAACCAGTAACAAGAGCTTTTACTTAAAGCCGTTGTATGGCCGGAAAAAAATTAAATAAAAAAACCTGTAAGGCAAAGGCATACGACCACTTTAAGTAAATGTTCTTGTTACTGGTTCCCTAGGCATGAATAAGCATTTAACCCTTGCAATGTGGGGGGAGCACCAGTGCAGGGGTGGATTTTTCTTTTTCCTGGAGTGCAGCTTTAAAAAATATTATGTACAACTATTCAGACTTAAAGGGGTTGTAAAGGAATTATTATTTTTTTTTTTTTCAAAAAAGGATTCTTTACCTACAGACATTCCTCTTTTCACTTCCTCATTGTTCGTTTTTGCTCAGAAGTTGCTCTATTTCTTCTCTGTTCTGTTCACTTCCTGCTTGTCTGATTTTACTGACCAACGTGATGGGAGGCTTTACTGCGGTGGTCAGTAACGTGCTCACCCCCTCCTGGGAACTACATCTGTGTGGCAGGACGCTCTCTACGTGTTAGAGACTTTAATGAGGTGTGAATTACTGGGCATGCCACAATGCATACTGGGAAATGTAGTTCTTACATGAACGAGCGATGAAAACCAGAAAGTGAATGAGAGAACAGAAACTAGAACGCCGGAGGTGATATAGATGAAGGAATTTAATAGGTATTTACTCGTTTTTTAACAGAATCATTACACTATTCTGTCTGTCTACCTTGCAGACATTAATTTTAGGCAAAAATGTTTTTTCCTTTACAACTCCCTTTAAAGTGCCTACCTAAAGAGTTCATTAAATTTATATCCAATCGGATAGACCCATGTTCCATGCAGTAGCCTCAGTTCACAAAACTCCACCAGGATAACAATACGGATTTCTTTAAAACAATTACAGTTACATACCTCCCAACATTTAAAAGGTCCACTGCGGGACAGTTGTTCTGCGGGGGGGGGGGGTCGAGGTTGTTGAGCGGGGGGGGGGGGGGGGGAAGTGGATGCCTCTCACCTTTGCACAGCATGTCTCCTCCCTCAGCAGTCATCTCATCGCCGCACCTCAGTACATTCAGCTACGCCTGCCTCCTCCAATAGTACGGCTGCCATTCAGCTCCGCCCGCCTCCTCCTATAGGCTGCCATTCAGCTCCACCCTCCTCCTCCAGCAGAACTGCCCATTCAGCTCCGCTCGCCTCCTCCTACAGTACTGAGCAGGGGGGGGGGGGAGCTCGGATCCTCACAGTGCGGGAAATTTAACCCTTTTGCGGGACTGCGGGAATATGCAGTCAGTGCGGGATAATCCCGCAGAATCTGTGCTTGTTGGGAGGTATGCCGTTATTTTCAGTCTATTGAGTCCAAAACATTTAAAAATGACAGTCACATGACTAAAATAAAGTTCTGTATGCTTGTGCTTTGTGTATTGAGCTGTGTTAAATCTACAGCAGAGTGTACAATCAGAATGCAAAGTGCATACCATTTTTTTAAATCTACTTGAGTCTGAAGAAAAGTCATCAGCTTATCCACTCAGTGTTTTATACAACCTCGTTCATACATTATGAAAGCCACTCACACACCTTTTAGATATCTGTATAATTCTAACATAGTAAATTGTACAGTGAGGTTGTAGTCTGTGTGGCCTGTTCTCTTGGATGTTACCACAACTGCTAAGTAAAACTCCAGATACAAAGATCCATTCCAAATGACCCATTCAAGGAATATATGCACAATTTGAAATTTAAAGCAAATATATGTAGGGTTCTAGAACAAGACCAACTTATGCTTGATCTTGCAGGTAGGACAGTAAAAAAAATTTTTTTCAGGTGTGACACAAGAATTTAAGATAACAGTGCAATTGTATTTCATTGCAGCATGGCGATAAGAAAGCAGCCACGGAGACCAAACCTACAGACAAGAAAACACCAGAGTCAGCGGAGGTAAATACTAAAATATTATTAATGCATTTATTAATCCAGCATATCTACATATTTGCTGCTTCTTTGTATTTATTTAATAGTACATAAGAAGAAAGTCAGCACTCAATATAGAAAACCCTCTCCCATAAACATATAATAAATGCAGCGCCCGGAGTAAAAATGATACATATGATGTTAAAATGCAATCATCGCAAATCAAAATCTGATAGTACTATAATGTGCTAAATAGATTTAAAATAGTGCATAAATTCATTCACATGTGTCACAATACATAAGAATTTGTACATAAATAAATACAAAAATTCCACCAGTTTATAAGTGTGAGTGTGCATAAGATTCTAACTTGCACCGATTCATCAGAAATGCATCCAGTGAGAAGACCAACTTTTAAGCTGTGGACATCACCAGACTAGCCCCAACAATCTGCATTCACCAGATAAAATGGCTGCACCGTGATAGACAGCATAAACGCTTTATGAAACAGTATGGACAGGCTTTTATTTTCATAACAACTCCGATCCCATTAAACAGCACCCACCTATATTCGACCTCAACACTAGAGGCAGTAATGAACACTGTAGCTATATTGAAAAAAACTCACAAAGCTGAGTCAAATGAAGTAATCATAGTGCAGAATAAAAAAAAAAAAATATGCATAGGTACAAGAGGGCCCTGCTCGTTGAGCTTACATTCTAAAGGGAGGGAGTGGTGGTACAAAAGGTAATCGCAAAAAAAAAAAAATTCTGCATACATTGCAGCATAAAATGAAACATCTAGAACAGGGCTCAAAATTTCAAGTCCTGAGCTACTAGCCAGGCCTCAAGAGTTACTCGCCACCAGTTGCCCCACCTAATTCATACACTGCCCTGTGCCTAATTGCACCCGTAAACATGCCCTCATAGATTATCTCATGGAATGACACTGTTAAATGTTTTATTCAGAATTAAGTTACAAAATTAAAAATTACCAACAACAACTTTAACAAAATGGGACAGGGCACTGGGGTCAGACCAGAGGGACAGGGCACTGGGGACAGACCAGAGGGACAGGGCACTGGGGTCAGACCAGAGGGACAGGACACTGGGGGCAGATCAGAGGGACAGGGCACTAGAACTGGGTCTCTTCCCCATTCTCTTGCTGTCTCCTCTGCAACTCCCATCCATCCTCTCTTTCTCTCCCATTCATCTCATCATCAGGAGCCTGTGTGTGCGGCCAAGCTTGCATGTCCCCACTTCCCCCTTTTATTCAGGCTGGCAGAGAGGAGAGGAGCTGCAGCACAGCGGGAGGAAGTACAATCCAGCGCTGAGATCCACACAACTGCACAGCCATTGACACCATAGCACAGCTCACAGCACACATTGAGACCAGTCTGTTCACAGTGCTCAGGCTAAACTGTTGGACACTTACATAGAGCACAAGGAGAAGAAAACTGCACAAACTGGAAGGCTGCCGCTCTCATGTCAGGGCAACTTTCAGTGAGCGCTGCACCGGAGTGGTCATTTTTGCAATCCTCCACCTCACCCATTACTTTATGCTCTCCAGCTACATTGGTCGGGGGGCAGGCTCAGAGAGGTCATACTGTTAGGTCCCATGGCTTAATGAGAATTGTAAAGAGAGCACCTGTGTACTGCTCTGCCTGTGCGCGGCTCACCAGACTACTTTTCCCGAGCATGCACCTTTCCTCTTCGGCCGCCAATCTCATCGGGACTCTAAGTGTAGGCACAGATTGAAGGAAGATTGGTCATGTAGCCCTGTCATCACTCGCCCCCAGCTTAAATCCACTCGCCAAATGCTAGTAGGCGAGTAGAAATTTGGAGGGCTGATCTAGAATATACATATTTTGTGCAAGGACACATCCTCAGGGGTCACTGGTGGCCTATGAATTTATGCACTATTTTTAATTTATTAGCACATTATAATATTATTAGATTTGATTTGGGATGATTGAATTTTAACAATATTTATATTATTTAACGTCCGGTGCTGCATTTATTATATGTTTGTATTTATGTTGCTATCTGTATTATCTCATTTAAAATGTAAATTAGCAGTAGATCCTAAAACTGTAATGGTTGCTTTCTTATTAATGGATATAAAATAATTAACAGTACAAAGACCAAACACGTGGTAACACATTCCAGCCAAGCAGATTTTGACTTTCAGCAGTCTGGTGTTATCAGATACTGTAAGTGAAGTTCCACCATTATTGTAAAATTTGAGGAATCCCCTCTTTACGTGTGTAGATTAAAATAACAAGTGGTGGCAACAAAAATGATATATATTACAGTGCAATACAATTTGAGTAGAGCTGCGTGAATCTGCTTCTAAACAGTTTAGAAATACATAAAAAGCTTGGCGCTAACTCAAAATACATTTTGAAATAAAAAATCTTTTGGTGCATAATAAATAACCCACAAAAAATCAATATAGCGAGACAAAAGGATGAGAAAGTCCACGAGAGCACACATAACCAAGATTACTTGTCTCTACACAGACTTTCTTTTTTTGGTGTTTGGATTTCTTTTGAGGACTTTCTCATCCTTTTGTTTCAGTATATAGATTTTTTGTGGGTTATTTATTATGCACCAAATTATTGTTTATTTCTAAGATTTTTATATATTTTTAATCCTCTCTAAGGGCCAGATCCAAGTACATTTAGATAGGCGCAGCGTATCAGAGATATACGCTACGCCGCTGTAACTTACTTTTGAATTCTTTGAATCCACAAAGAATTTGCGCCGTAAGTTACGGCGGCGTAGTGTATCTCTCGGCGCATTATTCAAATCGGCGAGTAGGGGGCGTGATTCATTTAAATGAAGCGCGTCCCCGCGCCGAATGAACTGCGCATGCTCCGTTTCGAAATTTCCCGCCATGCATTGCGCGAAATGACGTCGCAACAACGTCATTTTTTTTAACTTAGACGTGAATTACGTCCATTCCTATTCACGGACGACTTACGCAAAAAAAATAAAAAAATGCAAATTTCGACGCGGGAATGACGGCCATACTTAACATGGCAAGTCTATCTATACGCCGCAAAATAGCAGCTTTAACTATACGCCGGAAAAAGCCAACTAGAGACGACGTAAGAGAATGCGACGGCCGCGCATACGTTCGTGGATCGCCGTAAATAGCTAATTAGCATACCCAAGGCGGAAAACGACGCGAACTCCACCCAGCGGACGCCGAAGTATTGCATCTACGATCCGAAGGCGTACGAAGCCGTACGCCTGTCGGATCGAACCCAGATGTCGTCGTATCTTGGTTTGAGGATACAAACTAAAGATACAACGCGGGTAATTTGAAAGTACGCCGGCGTATCAGTAGGATCTGGCCCTATATGTTTATTATGTGTTCACATTCACACAACCTACCTCAAAATAATTAGAGAATAATATTTCTTACCTTTCCAGTTGTTTATTTGGAACAGGTTTATACGTAGGACTCTATAGATGTTTTATGTGCCGTTTATGTAAATAACATAATGAGCGTCATTTCATAAATGATCCCTAACATTTAATCAACTTACTCACTTTATAGCAACAGGGATAATCATAAATTAATGGGTCATTTCTGGATTCTGTTAAATTGTAACTTTGCATAATGGCCTTAAAATGTGTGCCTCAAATATTTTTTTATGTGCAGTCCTTGAGAAAGTTAATAGGATTTTAATCGTCCAAGTCTCTTGTGAGGTCACATAAAGCAATGCCAACCCTCCCAACCACATAGCAGGTGGCACCCCGTGTATTTAGTGCTCCTGTCTGTCACCCAGATCCACTGCTACAGACGCCAAAAGTGCTGTGCAAATACCAACTTCAGTGGAAGTATGTAGTTGCATTTATAGTAGGTATCAATATTGCAAGTGCATGAACAATAAATACATTTTTTTATAACTGTTTTATATGACTTTTTGATTGTCAGATAATTGGTCATTCTATCCAACTATTTTTACAGTAGGAGATATCTTTTTAATCATCGGTGCAAAGGTTTTTTGAGAACAAAAGTTGACCAATATCTGGCTTATTTCTTGTGAGTGATCATTTTTGTACTCATGCTGCATTGTCACGTATGTTTTGTATATAAAAAAGAAAAATGTTACATCTTTCTTAAATCTTCCCAAAATTGGCCCATCATTGGCCAGCCTTTCAGGGAAGCAGAATAGTGGGCCGGCGGCTCACTTCTAAGTAATACGTATTACTAGTAACAATGTGGAAATGTGTAAGTGTTTTTCTAGTACTGGAAATAGAGTGACTAGTTTCTGGCAGCTGTATCTGCATGCGACCATGGGTACACAAACACATGCTCATGCATGCACAGAAGCCTACACAGTCTGAGAGCCTTCCAGGCTGGAAGGAAATAGTCGTTTGCACAAAAATGTATTGTTATCAGACAATAAGCTGTGGAATTGTCTAAAGAATGTTTATATGTAGGGTAAAAGGATTCTGTGGTAGTGGATGTTTTGTCCCAAAGTAAGAAAACAAATTATTTTGAATGGTTTGTTTCTTTAATCTAATAGAATATTTCATTCTAGTAAGATTGTTTTGGTGTGTGGACAGGAAAAGACATAGTAGTGCTCAATTCTTTATGCTGTACACAGCTCTAAACTATTTTGGAAACAAATCTCTCTGTCCCTTTGAGCTCAGTGCTAGCTGCTACAGGAGGAAAGATTGCACTGCACTAGTACAGGTTTTGAAAGAGGGAGAGTGCTCAACGTATGGTGCATCTTAACTTCAGGAGTTTACAAGCCAGGCATTGGCGATGCCTCTCATTGCCTACAGGTATGACACTACAGGTAGTCACACTGGTGGCTGTTCTGCCACAGTTAAAAGCATGTTTTGTTATTTTGAAATTCAGAGAATCCTGGCACAGCGTTCACTTGCAGTTGTACATTGCGATTAGCTGCGTTTACGTGCGGCTGCGTTTAGCTGCGTTGGAACATTCTTGCCATTTCTGTTCCACTGTTCCATTGCTTTCTGCTTTCTGTTGGTTTTTTTTCCTTGTTGCCGCTGCTATCTGCAGGTGACATACGGTAGTAAACTGCGATTACCTGCAGATAGCTGCAATAAATCATTCCTGGACGCAGTAAAAAAAAAAAAAATTCTATCCGCACCAAACCCCATGTGATGAAACCGTTGCTAAACGCAGTGTGTGAATGCGGACATAGGAAAGCATTGTCTGAGTTTAGCTGTGGTAGATAACTTGATCTATCCGCAGCTTAAAGCTGAATTCTATCCACCCGTGTGAAAGGGGCCTTAAAAGAGAAGTGCAAGCAATCAAAGACTGCTTGGTTCTTGGTCCTCAGTGAGCAGAGAGCCATAATTGTTAGCTCTGTCCCTCTAGCGCTCACTGGAGCGCCAGGCTCTGCAGGGGATGGGAGCAACTGGCTCTGCCTTTCAGCTGTGGGCAATCTGGGTGCATTCTGACTTTAACCACTTTTTTTGCTGGAAAATTACTTAGAACTTCCAAACATATATATTTTTTTCAGACACCCTAGAGAATAAAATGCTGGTTGTTGCAATACTATTGTGAAAGATAATGTTACGCCGAGTAAATTGATACCCAACATGTCATGCTTCAAAATCGCACCCGTTCGTGGAATGGTGACAAACTTTGACTCTTAAAAATGTTTATAGGCGAGGTTTAAAAACCTCTACAGGTTACCAGTTTTGAGGTACAGAGTAGCTCTTTTTCTACAAGTATTTGTCTTGCTCTAATGATCGCAGCGCTACCTCACATGTGTGATTTGAACACCGTTTTCATATGCAGACGTGACTTACAAATATGTTTGCTTCTGCGCACGAACTCGGCGGGATGGGGCGCTTTAAATTTTTTTTTTTTTTTACACTGTCCTTTTTTTAAAAAAAAGGTTGGGTCACTTTTATTCCTATTACAAGGAATGTAAACATCTCTTGTAATAGGAAAAAAAGCATGACAGAATCTCAAATGTGAGATCTGCGGTCAAAAAGACCTCAGATCTCACATTTACTCTTAAATGCAATAATAAAAAAAAATAAAAAATCTCCTCTGGCTGATAAGTTTCACAATACAAGGAGTGGAAAATCTGATCCATAGCAGGGACACAGACAGCAATACATAGCTGACAGGGGATGTAGCCTTCCCTACCATATGTTAAAAATATATCTTAATTGCACAGTACAGGACTGATTGTATATTTATAGGCTTGTACCTTCAAGTGACTGGACTCTGATAAACCTTTGCATCTGGATCAGTGCAACCTCAGCAAACTTTGGGAGGATGGCCTGTATTGTTGCATTAGGCACTGGAACCTGTTTTGTAATTAAATGAAATGCATATAGTGAACTGCAGTGTGCTATACTGGTCCAGGGCCGTAGTCCATGCTAATAAAACTCAGACCCTGAAAACCCCTCCTGAAGTATGCCCACCATGACAGATGATGATGTCTGATACTGTAAACTTTCTTATTACCAGTTTCTTGTGTCCATTGACCATGATTACTGTTGGGCCTGTTGGCACAATTCTGTTTGCCTTATTGTATTCCACCCTTATTAATTTCTTGGTGACATTAAGTACTATATAATTAAGATAGGATGACTTTTTAATCATCTGTAAATTCCATATATTGTAGTCAACGCTGTATCCTGGCCTAGGCCAACAAGGCCCAGGCCTAGGGCAGCACTTTGCAGGGGGGCAGCACGGAAAGACTCCCTGCCGGGTTGCGCTACACTCTTAGTGTAACACAAGCTGCTTCTAATTTTGACTGTCCTATCATCCTGGACCACAAACCTTCCTCACTGTGCTAGATGTTTTCTGCTGCACCATTGGCATGGTTATATCTTCTTTGTCCTCTCCATAAAATTATCAGAAATTTGTGCTTAAAGTAGAACTATTGGCAACACTTTTTTTTTCATTTTGGCTAGAGTAAGGGAGGGTTATAGCCCCTGTCAGTTTATTTTTTACCATCCCTGTCCCATTGCAGAGTTTTCCCTTCATTTCCTGCCCCATAGCCAAACAAGAAGTGAGAGGAAATCTATGAAAATTAAGGGAATCCATCCTCCCCTCCCTCCACCCAGACCCTAAAAACTAGTGTCCCCACTCAAAAAAAAATTCAGGACGGGTCTTAAACAGAAAGGGGCGTGGCCTTGACAGGAAGGGGTGGCTCATATTTAAATTAGGGGGTGCATGAGTTTAGTCAGGCCTAGGGCAGCACAAAACCTAAATACACCACTGCTTGTAGTATAGTACAGGACACAGGCCACTGTCCACCACCCCCTCTGTTCTTGTCTTACTCTGAGTGTGGTAGAGTTATAGGGGTATGTCCAAGTGGGTGTGTCTAGCAAAGTCCTGCTAGTGTCTAGTCACCTGAAGGCTTACCAGCCTATAACCCAAGGTCTTTGAATATCCAGCCTGTCTCCTGTACTGTACTCCAATATATGGACTTTACAAGTAAGTCAAAATCTCCTTTACAAGTCAGTCTCTGTTGATGTTGGAGATGTATCCTTACTTCCTATCTGGTAAAAACTATTGTCAGCTGTGCAGTAAGTGTGGGTAAATATTTTTCACAGAGCCTCAGGCAGCAATAATAATTAATGGGGTTCTAATCCTTTACCAGTCTAGCCATTACTAAAGAAATGTTTTGGATAGGCATACTCTTGTATTCAAACTGGTGCTCCTGCTTCAGCTAAACAACTTGAAACTTTAGCTGCTATGTGCTCAAGTGTTATCTACCAGCTCAATGCTCAAGTCCATGTACTGCACCCAATTTAGCCCCTAGCCACTCTTGGGCCTTTATGCACACAGGCGATGCTTTTTGTTCAGGTGGAAGGCACAGGCCCACCATCCTTTTAGCAGCCTGTAAAACTCTGAGAGGCTGAAAACAGCTGCGGCTGGATAGGGCTGTACGGTGCACCAAGTGATACCAAAGTTTAGGGCAGTATCTGCCTAGGGATGAACGGCCAAAATGTAGGAAGTCTGTGATCTGGGCATACTGCCCTACACTTTAGTACCACAAGGTGCTCTATCATACCTAGTGGCGGCCACTCCATACATAGTGCAGGGGGGGATGCCCCCCTAATCCATGAGCCGGGCCACTAAACTACATACAGGGCGCCAAACCCATGGAATTCAATAGGGATTTTATTTTTTTGAAGCACAAGATTAGAGCCCGAAGGCTCTACTATGTTTTAAAAAGGGGTGAGGCTTGGGGCGCAGAGCACTGCACCCTGAGCCCACCCAATTGTGTGACAATAGCAAATCAATATGTACTGTTGTCTTCCTGATTTCTCCTCCCGACCAATAAGGAAGCGACTCCTGAGACCCAATTGGCACGGAATTTTTAGGACTCCCGGGCAATTGGGTCACAGGAGGACCCACTTCCTATTCGACCGCATGGAGAAGCATTGGCCCCGTTTCCTCCCTGGAGCAAAGGCCACTGATAGCTGCTGTCCTTGTTTAAGTATTTTTTTTCTATTTTTGCTGAAGTTGACCTTTGTTTCTATATATAAATGAAAGTGTACCTTTTCTACATTCTAGTATTGATAGTCAATCTGATTTTCCACACCTGAAATGTACTCGTGCTGTTGAGGGAATCCCTCCCACATCGCTTTTGTGTTCTGCCGGCGGAGAGTTGGCAGTGATTGCATGGAAAGAATCCGACAGGCTGATTTTACTGAAGTTGATCAGTGGATTGACTTCAGTACAACCAGCCTGCCCATAGATAGATTGAATCTTGGCTGAACCCTGCTGAACAGGCCAAGATTCAATCCATCTATGATCAGCTTAATATAAAAGAAGGTAGTTGTATTGATCATAGCAGCAAATCAATTGGGTGTCTAGCCCAGTACAAATGGCAGAGTCAGAAATCGGCTAATTCCTGCTGCTGTTTTTGCCACCTGTCAGCAGCTAGCTGCGGCTGCCGAGCCCTGTACACTTTAGTCCTGGTTCACACTGGTGTGTTTTGACATGCAATTTCACATGTCAAATCGCATGTCAAACCTGCGGCATTTGGCGACAATGGCACCGCCCTAATCGTTGCGACGTCGCATGTGCGGCGCTGCACCGATTTTAGAAAGTAGTCTTTGTAGTCGATTTACATTGACATCTGTGCAGAAACCTGCACAGATGTCTCTGTAATTGTGGCCGAAATCGGGACCGACAACTAGCACAGCTTCATTCCCGCAGCCCAATATGAACCTGGGCTTAATGACAGTTTGCTGGCAGCCATAGCTATTCCTGCTGCTGTCATTTGCACAGGGGCTAGGCGCCAGTGTGAATGTAGCTTAACTGCAGTCTGAAAAGCCAACACATGCTAAATAATGAGATGTGATCATCTGTTAATTGAATATTTGAATATTTATTGCTGTCCTAGTGCCATTAGAGTCTTTAGCACTGTAGATAGTTGAATGGATTCATAATAATGATTATTTCAAAGTGTGCTGGTCGCCAGTAGGAACTTTTAATAATGTGAATTGCAATTCATAAATTGTTATGAGCGTATAGTCTTACTGCTTATTGTGTGTGTGTGTGTGTGTGTGTGTGTGTATGTATTAATATATATTAATATATGTATATGTATATATGTATTAATATATTAATATGTATTTGTATCCCCTTCCCGGAGAATACAGCAGTGATTATTGCTAGCGACTTAAGCCAAAGATCCGACATGCTGGTTGTATCCAAGATAATCGATGGATCGACATTCAGCCTGCCCATACGCGGTTAGAATCTCAGTCAGTTCCTGCGATTTGAGCCATATATGATCGGTTTTAGCAGCCTTTCTGTGTGTTGTTATGGCTGCCTGCATATATTCTGTAGTCCACATAAATCAGACAAACGAATGTAAACATCTGCTGATATCAATCTCATGATTGTCATTTCCTGCTTTGATGACTATGGGACATGTAAGATGCAAAATATTTATACACCTATTAGATGTATCACTTGAATTTTAAGTTATGATTACTCCTAACAAGTATCTACAATTAACCCAAACACATTTTTTATAGACACCTGTCCAAAAATTACAGACAGCACATTAAAAAAAAAAAAACATTGCAGTAACACTCCTAAATGGGAACTAAACTTTCTCAGTCATTAACTATTTTTAGTCTTTATGTTGCTAGTCTTAATAAACAGATACCGTGGGAAGGTATATTATATTTACTTGTTTTAACTCTTTTTTTCCCTACATTTCTTTCGTTGCTTCCTGGTTTCTGGCCAAGACCAAAGTGATGTCACACATCCCAGGAGTCTTCATGGACATTTTATTTATTTTTTTGTTTCAATCTAGAGGAGTAGAGCAAAGGTTTTCTCAGTTGCGGCTGCTAACTCCCTTCCACCTTCTTCACAGCTGACTGGCTCCTAGCATCTGGTGATGCTGAAAGTGGGCAAAGCCTGCTTGTGAAGCTGAACAACTAGTTTTTCATCAGGTCTGCTCTCTCATTGATTGACAGCAGGCAGTGGGCAGATCCCATCCAGTGTTTCTCAACTCCAGTCCTCAAGGCGCACCAACAGGTCATGTTTTCAGGATTTCCCTCAATTGAAACAGCTGTGGTAATTACTAAGGCAGTAAAACTGATTGAATCACCTGTGCAAAATGATGGAAAGCCTGAAAACATGGCCTGTTGGGGCGCCTAGAGGACTGGAGTTGAGAAACACTTCCATAGCCAATAGCAGGCTAACCATGAGGGGAGCACACCTGATGGGGAACTATTGCCTCTGAATTCCCATCAGGTTTCACCCACCCAACTACAAGACTCCTTGGATGCTGTGCTGTCTGCGTGTGTGGCAGGCAGCTGCAATGGTGGGGAGAAAGCTCAGCTGCACCGAGGCTGTATGAACACTCCAGCCTCAATGTGCCTCTACACCTTGTGCGTGCTCCAAATTCATGTACTTGTTTCAATTGCTATCTGTGCCCTCAATGAAAATAACTCTTTACTTTCTGTTTGCTCACCAGGACAGGAAGTGAAGTAAAATTAGTGCAATGGGGACACATATGCCAATAAAAATCTGACTAAGGTTATAACCCCCTTCCCCATGCTAACCAAACCCAAGAAATGTCTTGACTGGAATTGGGCTTCAACCATCATTTGAGAAAAGAAATGCTCAGTGCAAATTGTAAAGAGCTGAATAGCACACAAAAATATTTACTGTTTGGTAGACACCTACAATATATATTCAAAGTGAGAATTACAAAGTGTGAACATTTAATTCAATGTGATTCTTCAGTCCTTGTCAATTCCATTCATCCCGGTTTGTGTTATTTTGGGGACACAGATGAAATTCCCTGCATATTTCAGGTTCTATTGTTTATTTATTATAGGCATTTATACAGTAAAGCACTGACCATCCATGCAATGTTCTACATATTGTACATTCACATCAGTCCCAGCCCTCAAGGAGCTTACCATCTAAGGGATTTTTTATACTGGAGGAAGTCCCTTCTGCCCTCTGAAAAGTGATCCACTGAAGTATAGTAGTGGCTCACATGTGATCCTGCCACCTCCTGAATATCTGTTTGTTTTTTTAGCCTAGGGGATTTTGTATAAAAAAAAAAAAATGCATGCATGCCCACAATGATCTCAATGGACGAGTTTTACATCATTGCCGCCTATAAAACTCTGCAGGCCAGGTTAAAAATTTCTGTGGCATGTGCGAAGCTCTTTTCAGCTTCTTTTTAGATCTCAGATGATTGGTTGGGGGGTGGTAACACCACGGCTTAAACAATTGTTTTTAGTGCCCTTAGGCCACCTTAGTGTAAGGTCCCTCTCTCACATTCATACACAGTACAGTATATACTGTACATACACACACACTGGAGTCAATCTAGGCAGGAGCCAACTAACCTACCAACCTGCCACTTCTAATTCTAACCTCTGCTGAAATTTCTAGTAGCAATGCTGATGTTCTGTCTCCGGTACTCTTTAGTCAGCAGTGGTGGCAGTTCCCATGTTTTTCTCGTTTTGTTAACCACTTGACCACTGGGCACTTAAACCCCCTTCCTAACCAGACCAATTTTCAGCTTTCGGTGCTCTCACAATTTGAATGACAATTACTCAGTCATACAACATTGTACCCATTTGAAATTTTTGTCCTTTTTTTCACACAAATAGAGCTTTCTTTTGGTGGTATTAGATTACCTCTGGGTTTTTTATTTTTTGCGCTATAAAAGAAAAACGACAGAAAATTCTGTAAAAATAAATAAATAAAAACTTGTTTCTGTCATATTCGCAGGTTATTTCTCACACACAGCATATGCATACCACGAATGACACCCCAAAACACATTCTGCTATTCCTCCCGAGTATGGCGATACCCCAAGTGTGCGACTTTTACACGGCGTGGCCACATACAGAGGCCCAACATGCAGGGAGCACCATCAGGCGTTCTGGAGCACCCAGGCCAATTCTGACATTTCTCTCCTACATGGAAAAAATCACCATTTATTTGCTAGAAAATTACATAGAACCCCAAAAAATTATATATGCAGAGTATTTGGGTATTGCGGAGTATTTGGGTATTGCGGAGTATTTGGGTATTGCGGAGTATTTGGGTATTGCGGAGTATTTGGGTATTGCGGAGTATTTGGGTATTGCGGAGTATTTGGGTATTGCGGAGTATTTGGGTATTGCGGAGTATTTGGGTATTGCGGAGTATTTGGGTATTGCGGAGTATTTGGGGCATTGCAGAGTATTGGGGGCATTGCAGAGTATTGGGGGCATTGCAGAGTATTGGGGGCATTGCAGAGTATTGGGGGCATTGCAGAGTATTGGGGGCATTGCAGAGTATCGCGCAGAGTATTGGGGTATTGCAGAGTATTGGGGTATTGCAGAGTATTGGGGTATTGCAGAGTATTGGGGTATTGCAGAGTATTGGGGTATTGCAGAGTATTGGGGTGTTGCAGAGTATTGGGGTATTGCAGAGTATTGGGGTATTGCAGAGTATTGCGCAGGGTATTGCAGAGTATTGAGGTATTGCAGAGTATTGAGGTATTGCAGAGTATGGGGTATGGCAGGCAGAGTATTGGGGGTATGGCAGGCAGAGTATTGGGGGTATGGCAGGCAGAGTATTGGGGGTATGGCAGGCAGAGTATTGGGGGTATGGCAGGCAGAGTATTGGGGGTATGGCAGGCAGAGTATTGGGGGTATGGCAGGCAGAGTATTGGGGGGTATTGCAGGCATAGTATTGGGGGATATTGCAGGCATAGTATTGGGGGGTATTGCAGGCATAGTATTGGGGGGTATTGCAGGCAGAGTATTGGGGGGTATTGCAGGCAGAGTATTGGGGGGTATTGCAGGCAGAGTATTGGGGGGTATTGCAGGCAGAGTATTGGGGGGTATTGCAGGCAGAGTATTGGGGGTATTGCAGGCAGAGTATGGGTTATTGCAGAGTATTGCGCAGGGAAGGATGGCTGGATCTGTGAATGCAGTTGTCACAGATCCAGCCACAGCACTGCTGACACCCCGCGCTCCCCCCCCTCTCTGTAGCGAACGGTACAGAGAGGAGAGGGAGGAACCGGCGTCATCAAATGACGCCAGTTTGTTTACAAGTGATCGCTCCGTCATTTGACGGAGCGATCACGTGGTAAACGGCCGCGATTAGCGGCAATTTACCGTCATCCGTGATGCGCCGGGTCTTCTAGACCCGGCGAGCACGGACACTTCCGCGAGCGCGCCCCAGGGGACGCGCAAACGCGGAAGTGCATGAGGACGTCCCAGAGACGTCCTGTCAGAGTAACTCGACCGCGCTGTAGCAGTATTTTTGCTATAGCCCGGTCGGCAAGTGGTTAATCTTGGACCTTTTAGTTTAACTTATCCAAAGCTGTCTGATGATTCCAAAACATACTTCAGTGCATCACTCAGAAAAGAACAGACCTCACTGACTTCAATTCATTTTTCTAGTACTTTATATGGAAAACTAAAAAGGTTGGGACTTTACATGAGGCGCCGGGTATTAACCGAGCACCTCCATCCCCGGCAACTTGAACAGAAAAAGACAAGGGTGGGACTTTAAATGAAACATGCATCCCAGGAGAAAACATGGAACAATAGAAAATGGCAGGTACCTAATCCAATAGAACCAGAAACATTACATGAGAGCATTGCATGACAACAATTGACAATCAGTTTTTTAATCGCATGAAAAATATAGCAAAAACTATAATGACATAACACTCTAAGTATATTAGTCAAAAGTTGAATAGTACATAATTCTAGTACTGTACAGTTTGCCAGCATTACAAAGCCCAGTGAACTGTATACAATTTCATCTGTGAAGTAGTCCTGAGAGCCAATCCCCTTTTCTGCCTCCAGAAATTATCTTGCTAAAAGAAGATTTTTGAAAATCGACTTTTTGTGTCATCAACAAGAGAGGAAGTGAGGGAAAAGCTCACTTCCTGTCCAGGTGAAAAGACAATTAGTAATAGGAAATCTCCCAGGGTCAGGGGGTAGTTGTGTATTGGATTTGTGCTGCTGGAGGTAAGTAATCACTATCCTTAGATAATGACAGGTTTCCATGTATAGACAGGGCTATTTTTATTGAAGGACATGCACAGTTCTTTATAAATTCCTTTTTTTGCTGCATTCTTGATAAACATTTCTTTGGGAATATAACTAATACTTCTACAACATGAACTTGCCTTTAACTCTTCAGGTGAGCCCACTAATTCCATCCCTCCCCCAGATCCACTCGACCTGTGTGGTCAGCTTTTAAATCTCTCTACTGAAAGCATTCCATTGTGCTTATCTGTTTGTAAACAAATAGTGTTGAAACACTCTGCTTACTCTATCTAGTCTGTGATCACTAGATATTTTCAAAATGCTTACCCCTTTTTACGCTAAGGAGTTTTTCAAGCACGTTTGTGTTAAAAAAATAAAAATAAAAAACACCTGAAAAGCTCACGAGAACTGCTTACCATTAAAGTGGAGGTTCACCCAAAAAATAATTTTTTAACCTTAGATTGGGCCTAATTACGGGAAGCAGAATCGGGTGTTTTGTTTAAAATCAATGCAGTACTTACCGTTTTACAGATAGATGTTCTCCGCCGCTTCCGGTATGGGCTGCGGGACTGGGCGTTCTTATTTGATTGACAGCCTTCCGACCGTCGCATACAGCGCGTCACCTGTTTCCGAAAGTAGCCGAACGTCGGTGCGCAGGCGCCGTATAGAGCCGCACTGACGTTCGGCAACTCGTGACGCGCTATATGCGACCGTCGGAAGGCTGTCAATCAAATAGGAATGCCCAGTCCCGAAGACCATACCCGGAAGCGGCGGAGAACATCTATCTGTAAAACGGTAAGTACTGCATTGATTTTAAACAAAACACCCGATTCTGCTTCCTGTAATTAGGCCCAATCTAATGTTAAAAAATTTTTTTGGGTGAACTCCCGCTTTAAAATTAATAGATGTTTTCACACTGGGGCAGTGTGCTGGCGGGAAGGTAAAACAACTGAAAGCAGCACCATTGGAGAGCTAAAAAAACGCTCCTCTACATTGAAATGAATAGGAAGCGCCTGAAAAGCCCTTCAAAATGGTTCTTGCAGCAGGTTTTTGAGTCACATGACCTTCAAAAAAAGCGCACCGCTAACGCCTCAAAAGTGCTCGCCATTTTATAGGCAGTTTTCTTTTAATCATCTTTTATTTGATTTTAAACAACAAGGAAAACAGAGATTCACGAGTACAATCCAAAGAAAAGAAAAAGGAAAAAGAAACCAAACCCGAGGGGTATTCTTCCAGTTTAACCCCCTTTGATCATATATAACAGTAATATCAATTTAATTACCCATACAAAAAAAAAAAACATTTCGAAAGAAAAAAACATTTCCCCATCTAATTAATCTTCATTTATAACCAGGGGGAGGAAAAACAAATTACATTTTAAATTTTCTGATCCCTGTTTCTTTCCCCTCCCTCACTCCTCAAAAGTCAGGGCTCTCACCCTGACAGTACCTTTAATATCCCGTTTCGATTCTGTCCCCTTCATGCGGGAAGCCAAAATCCCGCCATGATTGGGACATTTCCCCTGTATCTCCTTGTTTACTTTACTTAACCCCCCCCACCCGTCCCTAACCCCTCCCCAATACCCATTAAACCCCCCAAAACAAAAAAAAAACAAAAAAAAAGAAACAAAAAAAAAAAAAGACAAAAAAAAAAAAAAAAAAAAAAAAAGCAACGCCCCTGCCTGCCTCTCCCCCCGGACCCCGCAGCAGTCATCCCACCTTCAATCTACATCCATCAAGGCTTTCCCCTCCTCCGAATATCTGAATATGTTCCATTCCGCCCACGTTTCCAAGTAGACCCTCCGCTTCTGCCTTGAGGTCCATACTAGGTCCTCCATTCTGTTCAAGTTTTCCACTCTATTAAGCCACATCTTAATAGATGGGGCCCTTGTCTGTTTCCACAGCCCTGGAATGCAAGCCCGGGCTGCGTTCAGGAGATGGCACACCACTGTTTTCCTGTAGCGCCTCACTGATATTTCCACATCCTGAAGTATGAAAAAAGACCATTCAGTTGGTAGTTGTTCCTTACAAAATCTTTGTGTAATTTCCCGGACCCTACTCCAATATCCTAGAATCTTAGGACAAGCCCAAAAAATATGCATGAGGGTTCCTCCTTCCCGCCCACACCTCCAACATCTGTCTGTCATGTCTGGAAAACATTTACTCAAAATCTCAGGGGTCCGATACCACTGAGACAAGATTTTATAATTCATCTCTTGTGTCTTTATACACATGGATGTTTCGAAAATATTCCCTATTATCTTAGTTTTTTGATCTTCTGTAAAAGGTCTTCCTAATTCCCGTTCCCACTTATTAAAGAAGGGTAACTGAGAATCCGCTGATGGAGTATTAAGTAACGCACTAATTCTTGAGAGGGAGTGCCGTAGAGTCCCCTGCCCGCTACAGTACCTCTCGAACATTGTCAGGGTTCGGCAGTACCTAACTGGTGGTTTTAAGGTGTCTAAAAAGTGGTACAGTTGTAGGGATCTCCAAAAGTCTAGTTGGTAAGGGGAGTCTATCCTCTCCATTTCCTGCCTGGGAATCCAAACGCCCTCCCTCAGGAAATGCGATGCTTGGAACAACCCCTGTTCCATTAGCTTACTAAAGGGGCCGTTCAATGACCCTGGTACAAACTGCGGATTTCCCAAAATTGGGAAAAGGGGTGAATCCTCCGTCGATAGTATCCCCCGTACAAATAGCTTGTGTGCCACCCGCAAGGTAGGTCCTATCAGCGGATGTCTTTTCATTTCTGTTGGGAGAGCCCGGTAACACCATGCTGCCCGCTGTAGGATACTACCGCATTGGTCCTGCTCTAGCCCCGGCCATAACTTTTCTCCAGTGTGTCGGCTCCAATCAATAAGTCGACACAGTAATGTTGCTTGGTAATATCTAAAAATATCCGGGGCAGCAATTCCTCCGTCCCGTTTGGCCAGTGATATAGTATGAGCCTTAATTCTTGGGCGTTTATTTGCCCAAATAAACTTATTAATAAGAACCTGTACCTGCCTGAAGAAAGATCTGGGTATTGCTATCGGGAGGGTCTGAAAGAGGTACAGAAATTTGGGTAATATGCTCATTTTAATGATGCTGGATCTCCCCAGCCACGAGTGAAACCCCCTATGCCATCCATCCAGGAGGGCCCGTATTTTGGACAACAAGGGCAGAAAATTAAGCTTAAAAACTTGTGTTAGGTCCGCCGGTATGAGGGTTCCCAAGTATGTAAGGGCAGTGTCAGACCATTTAAATTTAAATTTTGATTTCAATATCCTTAATTCTCTCCCCGGGATCGCCACTCCCATCGCTTCCGATTTATCATAATTAATCTTGAAATTTGACCATTCGCCGTACAGACCTAATTCTTGTTCCAAATTGGGGAGGGATTCACTCGGGCTGGTCAAACTAAACATCATGTCATCAGCATAGGCTGAAATTTTATATTCTGTACCTCTCAGAGACACCCCCTTGATACCTGGGTTCAGGCGGATCCTGCTCAGTAGTGGTTCAACCGTCAGGGCAAATAAGAGTGGTGACAGGGGGCAACCCTGCCTTGTCCCATTTGATAGTTTAAAAGGTGGTGACAGTATACCATTCACTCTAACCTGTGCCGTTGGTTGTGTGTAGTTGCTTATGATCCACTGCAGCATCTTTCTCCCGAACCCCATGTGCCTTAATACTGCAAACATAAATTGCCAGTTGATCCGGTCAAATGCTTTCTCTGCATCCGTACCTAAAAAGACACATGGGGTTCGGGTGGTGCCTACCAGATGGATCAAGTTCATAGTCTTGACTGTATTGTCTCGGGCTTCCCGCAACTGCACGAATCCCACCTGGTCTTTGTGGACAAGCCCTGGTATGTTCTGCTGTATCCGCCCAGCCAAGATCTTGGCAAAGAGCTTCAGGTCTTCGTTCAACAACGAAATAGGTCTATAACTTCCACATTGGGAGGGGTCCTTTCCTTCTTTAGGAGTCACCGCTATCACCGCCTTTAATGACTCGTTATGGAGGGCGCCTATATCCCCTAGGCCATTGAACAAATCTACCATAAATAAACCCAATTCAGGCATAAAAGTTCTATAATATTGAGTGGTATATCCGTCTGGTCCCGGAGCCTTCCCTCCCTTCCCCTTCTTCACTACCTGCTGCAATTCCTCTATTGTAATTGGTTTTTCCATTTCCTGGCTCGTTTCTGGTGTTAAGCTTGGGATACCTGAGGTTGCTATGTAGTTACCCATCTCCGCCTGGTCCTGAGGGTTTGTTTGCAAGTTATATAGGGAGCTGTAGAAATCCCCAAACCTCCCTGCTATCTCTCTGGGCAGCACAATTTTCTCCCCCTCTATACCCTGAATCATCGGGATGTAGGTTTTGGTCTGTTGTTCTTTTAATGCACTGGCCAATTGTTTCCCACTTTTGTTACCAAATTCATAGTTCTGCCTTTTGCCGTTTTGAATTGCCCATTTGGCCTTCTGTAAAAGTAATTCTGTAAGTTGTCTATGTGCCGCCCTTAGTTCGCGTTCCAGCACAGGGTTAGGATTATGCTTATGTTTTATCTCCAGCTTTGCAATTTCTGTCATAAGAGTTGTTACCCTCAGCTCCCTCTCTCTTTTTATCCTTGCCCCGTGTTTCATTAGAACCCCCCTTATTACCGCCTTGTGGGCCTCCCACACTACCCCCATATTACAATTTGGGGTCATGTTAGTTATAGGCAGTTTTCAAGTGTTAAAGGGGTCTTATAAATGTGAGGAATAGCAACTCCTACCTCTATGGCCCATGCTTTCCTTAAGAATCTCTATGTGAATGACTTATCTGCTACAGGAGGATGAGACACACATTACAATTAGCAGAAATAGGCTGCACTGTAAATAAAGGATAAAACTAAGCTGGAACATAGCAGAGCAGTAAAGATCAATTTGTAGTACCCATCATGTCACAAACGTGTTTAGAAGCATGTACAAAGGGCACTGGAATGTCAACCTTCCTCATTCCAGCTCATCATTTTTTTTATTTTTTTTTAAGTCAGCTTTTAGGGCTGTGAGAATGAACATGACACACCCAGGCCTGCTAAAACAGGCAAGGTGTGTTTAACTACAACAGACCTGTCAGTACTCACTCTGCATGGTGGGTGGAAAACATTTCTGTGGATGCAACTGGGCAAGTGTCTGAAATAAAAATGTTAGGGGTACGGGGTGGCTGATCGGGTCTCAACATTAAATTCAGAGTACACCAGGATCAAAATAATACAACATAGATATCCATTCACAAACACATTGGCATCAATGTACATTATTATGCAGCAATAAATTGCGCTTGCCTGTTTTTTTTTTTTTCGTACGTCAGACTTGTTTGTCCACTTAAGGACACAGCTCACTAGGGTGTTGTAAGCTGAATTCACAGTCGGCTTGCCCAGTACAGAAGATCCTAGACCAGTAACAAGCATAGACAGTGAGCCAATCCCTCTATAATAGGTCATGCATTAGTGGACCTGCTTTTCTGGAGACTGCAACGCATATACATATTTTGGGACACAAAGTCAATGGGATTGCAGGCCCCACCCGCCCAAACCTACCTTCCCGGATACCAATGAAAATAGTACACTTGACAACTTTTAAGTGGCAAAAACTTGGCCGCGACACCTTTATTGATTTACCAATACATTTCCATAAACTTTAATAAATCATTCAAAAACATAAATCATCATATACCAACGTAGCTGAACCACCTGCTCAGTTCTGACAACTCGAGCAGTACTCCAAATATTTTCTTTTATTTACAAAATAAAGTCCCCCCTGGATACCAGGGTGACCCATCACATAAAGTAGTCGCGACTGGGGCGGGGTGGGAGGGAGTCCGCGCTGCTTGCTTCAAACAGGGCCAGAGGAAGACCGCCAGAAGCTGCTAGTCCTTAAATAGCCTCCCGGCTCTTCCAGCAGCTTCCACAGCACCCTATTGGCTGATCCCACCTGGCCTGCCGAGCTCCTCAGCAGGCCAGGTGCTGACATTAATAAAATTAACCCCTACCACCTACTTAGCAGGGCTGAGGGAGCCGCAATCCCAAGAAAGTGGGCCCATATTGTGCCCCCTTTATTCATGGGATTGCAGGCCCCACCCGCCCAAACCTACCTTCCCGGATACCAATGAAAATAGTACACTTGACAACTTGTGGCAAAAACTTGGCCGCGACACCTTTATTGATTTACCAATAAATTTCCATAAACTTTAATAAATCATTCAAAAACATAAATCATCATATACCAACGTAGCTGAACCACCTGCTCAGTTCTGACAACTCGAGCAGTACTCCAAATATTTTCTTTTATTTACAAAATAAAGTCCCCACCAGGCGGGCTTGACCCTCAAGCCCGGCCCCCCCCAAGCGTCGCGGCCCTCTCAATCATATTCTGTAATCCTAAATTAAAAATGTCCAAACCAACCTCCGACAAGTGGATCCCATCCCTCCTGTACAAACCCGGGTAGCCACCCTCTAAATCCACATGACGATAGAAGCCCCCTAACTGCGGCATTAACTTCTCCAACGCCCTGTTAACCCTCTTCCTCATTTTCTCCATGACCCTCCTCTGTTCAGAGGAGAGCCATGTAAGCCGAGGGACTATCTCGGAAAATACCACTATCGTATCCGGGAAGGCTCTGCTAAAACGCTGTAAATCACCCTTTATTGCAAAAATTAAATCCAGCGTTTTGACTTTCCCTAAGTCATTTCCACCCAGGTGAATCAATAACACAGATGGCTGTGGCCATAACTGGCAAAGTTTAGACAGTTGAAAATTCAATTGGGCCCATTGCAGACCTCTTATACTTCTCCATGAAACACTGAAATTGTCCGGGTGTAGCGACAAGTTGGACGAGTAAACACGCTGAGTCGCTCTTTTCTGAGCCCAATATACAAAGGAGTGCCCCAGAATCCAAACTGTGAGCTGGGTACCTAAAATTAAATGAACAAATTAGGGCGAACATATAACTGGTAACATTTTGATCTCCACCCACCCAATGCTTTAATGTCTACTTCCGGGACGCCGGACCGTGCGGCCTCCGAGGCTGCCCCAATTCTAAAAGAGTGGGACGAAAATTTGAAATCCTCCAAACCCAAGTTAGTCAAACACCTTTTCAGGATTGAATCAAATTGATATTTGGTAAGAGGAAGAGAATCAACATGAGTCAGGAAATACTCCCCCCCGGGCGGTCTAATCCCCAAGAAGTGTTTTACCACCGCTACTGGGCAAATAAACGACTCATCCTGCATTTTTAAATTTACCCATCTACCTTTTCCCACCTGGTCCGTCTTGGAGTGCTGTAGCCATATATGCACACCAAATTGTTCCACCATCACCTGTTCCGGACGTAACCCCGAACCACCTTTTTTGCTGGCCGGTATCAGTTCCGAAACACGGAAGGCACCAAAAAAGGCCAGCACAAACGCTGTCTTGAAAAGTAATGCCTCGTATCTCGAAAAACACACCGCCTCCGTAGCCTTACACAGCCCTCTTAGGATTTCAAGCGAGATTGGCCTCCTCCCATCCGCCACCAGATTGGATCTTCTGTACCCCTTTAGGGCCTGCTTTACTGAAAAATAATAAGAACACGGCTTCAAACCTAGCAAACGGAAATGAAAAGAAATGCCGGCCAACACTTTAGTAATGTGACTGCTGGACAGATGTTGCCGCATTAAACTTGACAAAAATGCTAGAATCGCGCCCTCAGAAGGCTGACTAAACAAATGACCCTCTTGGCCTGCAAAAGCTATCCAGCTGTTCCATGCTGCAGTGTAACAAGCCCAAGTTTTGGGTGCCAGAGAGCTCCTAATCGCAGCCGACACTTCCTCTAGATCATCTCCCACAGGTAGGCCGGGCATGGGAAACCAAGCGCATCCGCCTCCGGAAAAAGACTCCGAAAACGCTCCTCCTGCAGGCGAGACAGAGAATCGGCCAGATTATTCAACACCCCAGGGACATACTTAGCCTTCAGCCAGATGTTGAACTTGAGGCATCTGAAAACAACTTGCCGTAGGATCCTTATAACTGGCAAAGACTTTGATGACAAGCAGTTGACCGCATAAAGTACCCCTTTGTTGTCTGTCTCAACTAGTATGCGCCTGTTTGCGAATTCAGTTCCCCATAACTCCAAAGCCACTAATATTGGAAATAATTCCAAAAGGACCACGTTTTTAGTCGCTCCCGAAATCACCCATGATTCCGGCCAGACTGCGCAACACCAGTGTGTTTTCCATATTGCACCAAAACCTTTTGATCCCGCCGCATCTGTAAACAAATGGAATTCGCTGGCGACAACAAAGTCTGCTTGAAAGAAGGACCTGCCGTTGTAGCAGTCCAAAAATCTTGCCCACACTAGCAAGTCTTCTTTCAAGGGGATGGTCACCCTAATGTGATCCAATGGCGATTTCTTTCCTGCAATGGAGAGATGCAAACGTCGAGAAAAAACTCTGCCAACCGGCATTATCCTGCACGCGAATGCCAGAACGCCTAGCAACGATTGCATCTCTTTCAGGCGCACCTTTCTCTTCCGGAGCACCGACGCAATCAATCCTTTCAACTTTTGTACTTTCGCAATCGGCAAACGGCATTCCATGCTTTCGGTGTCTAATTCGATGCCCAAAAAATCAAGCGACGTACTGGGCCGGCACGTGTTGTCCTCAGCGAGCGGAAAACCAAAAACCTGAGACATCGACTGAAATTTTAACAAAAGCTCCACGCATAAAAACGAATCGGAAGGTCCTATAAACAAAAAATCGTCCAGGTAGTGGACTATACTGTCCGCTCCTGACTGCACACTGAGTACCCAGTGAAGAAAAGTTGCGAATGCCTCGAAATATGCGCATGACAGAGAGCACCCCATTGGAAGGCACCTGTCGAAAAAATACTGCCCTTCAAAATAAAAACCGAGAGAGTCAAATGCTCTTGGCGAAACTGGCAATAATCTGAAGGCCGCCTTTATGTCCGCCTTTGCCAGTAGCGCCCCTGGGCCATGCAACTTTATTTTTGAAATTGCGTCTTCCAAAGTAGCGTAAGATACCCTACATACCTCATCTGCAATGTCGTCGTTCAACGAGTCTCCTTTGGGAAAGGATAAGTGATGAATTTTAGGGGAGACCCTAAAATTCCAAAAGGGGGGTTGCTCAAAAGGCCCAGCTATTCTACCTTCCTTCAATTCTTTGCACAGCTTGTCCCTTACTACCTGAGGGAATCGCTCCACTGACTTTAAATTACCCACTAACCTGCACCCCTCACCTGAAAAAGCGGGTAGCGGAAACCCCTGGGCAAAGCCCTCCTTAAGTAAACATGCCTTCTCCCTGTCTGGGTACCTGTCCAGCCACGGGCGCAGACTTTCCAGCCTCACAGGTGTGCAGGCTTTTTGGAAAAATATGCTGCGCCTGTGAAGGAACGGCCACAGCATTTTTCTTGAAGCATTTTACCGCTGGGTGCCCGCCAGCGCATATAGAGCATTCGTGCCTATACTTGCAAGCACTATTCCAGCGGCATTGACTCTCATTAAAAGCAAAACAGCAGCCTTTTCTGAGAGCCGCTGCGGGAGTAGCTCCCGGGGGCTGCCTAGGTGCTGGCGGCTTCTGCGGTGCCATCAAATTCAGCCACAGGCCTACATCTTTCATACCCCACCTAAGGGACGGGTGGATTGATAATTTTTGACGGTAGGACTCATCATAAAAGAACCAACCCAGGCCACCGAAATTTTTGTAAGCTTCCAACACGTGGTCTAGGTGCTGGAAAAGCCCACCGCACTGTTCCGGGTGTTTTTCTCCTAGCACACCTGCAAATATGCAAAAGGCCTGGAGCCAGTTGTTGAAAGACCTAGGTATCAACCTGCGCCTCTCATCTTCTCTTTCCTCCCGTTTGCTAACCGCCACTTCCTTGTTTGCAGGTAGTAATGAAAGTGTGTCTACATAATCACCTCTCCAGATCTTTTCTTTCAAGGCCAGGCTCAAATGGTACCCCAAAGGAGACACTTCACAAGGCAATGCCTCCTTCATAAACCTCTCTGGTACGCTGACTCTAGGAGTCTCATTTAAACCTTCAGCAGAGCCTATACCACTAGCAACTGTTAACTGAGAAGTAACAACAGGAGTAACAACCGGATTAGCAACAGAGTTAACTGATATGTTCTGAGGGGTTAACAGTTCATTCTGACTAACAGGCATTTTAGCATTTAATGATTGAATCAGTACTGATAAAGAACCCACAAGCCCAGATAATACAGTTAACTGGCTCAACTCACCCACTGCTGGGGGCTGGATCCCCTGCTGCTGAGCCGCTTGCTCCAGCAGCGCTGCAGGGCCTTGCTGTCTCCCTTGCGACCCAGGTGCCTGTTGTGGCGCCCCCGGGTGCAGAGCGCTTGCCTGTAGCGGACCTTGTTGCTGCCTGAGGGCCTGCGCCGCCGGCTGTCTACCTCTGCTGGCCTGTGGGACTGTCTTCTTTGCTTGACCCCGACGACCCCCCTTCTTTGCGGGGGACTGTGAAGCCGCACGCTTCTTCTTTCTTCCACCCGAGCTCCTGGTCGCCACGCCCCCGACCTCGTCCTCCAGCTGCTGCGGTGACATCTCTGCTTCAGCCACTGGCAGGGCCCGACTCTCTCTCTCCGGCGGGGAGCTTCGTCTTGATCGAGGGGATGGGGCGGGAGCGGGCGGTACATGCCCCGAGCCGTCCATCTCCATTAGCTCACCGCCCCATGACACGCCTTCTTCTTCCTCTTCAGCGCGCCGCGCCTCTTTCTCTGGACCAGCCGACAGGCATTGGCGCAGCCACGCTTCACCTCCGGCTCTGCCTGCCTTCTCGACGAGCTGTCTCAACAGGTCTTCCATTTAGCAGAAGGTAAGACGCCGAATCTTCACACAGCAGGAGTCCGCGCTGCTTGCTTCAAACAGGGCCAGAGGAAGACCGCCGGAAGCTGCTAGTCCTTAAATAGCCTCCCGGCTCTTCCAGCAGCTTCCACAGCACCCTATTGGCTGATCCCACCTGGCCTGCCGAGCTCCTCAGCAGGCCAGGTGCTGACATTAATAAAATTAACCCCTACCACCTACTTAGCAGGGCTGAGGGAGCCGCAATCCCAAGAAAGTGGGCCCATATTGTGCCCCCTTTATTCATTCTTAGCACTGTATGTAGCAACGTGTTCTTACTAAGAACTGCAATTATTTTCCCATAACCACCAGTCAGATTTTCAAGCTCGATTCTAGGCACAACCAAACTAAACCCCCCCCCCCCCCCCCCCGCAAGGGTTAAATGTTTTTTTTTTTGCCTAGGGATGCCTTATTGCCTTATTCTTTGCTCCAGCTGAGCAAAAGGTCCCTTTCACACTGAGGTGCTTTTTAGGCTCTTTCGTGCTAAAATAAAGTGACTGAAAAGCGCTCAGTGTTTTTACTGGCAGTTTAGAAGTGCCTCAGTGTGAAAGTACCCTAAGGCTGGGTTCACACTACTACACTACTTTCATCCTACTTTGCTCTGTGTTCAATGTTTCCCTATGAGAGCGTCTTGCAGCGTCCTACACAGGTCGGTCCGACTTTGAAAATGTTCCCTGTACTACTTTTGGTCCTACATTGATCCTACTTCAGGCCCATTGAATATCATTGAAGTCGGACCAAAGTAGTATCCTGTTCATGAAAGTAGGATGGATGTAGGACCAATGTAGCAGAGCAAAGTAGGATGAAAGTAGTGTAGTAGTGTGAACCCAGCCTCAGGCAGTGTTCATCAACCCTGTCCTCAGGGCCCACTAACAAGCCAGGTTTTATGTATTACCTTGGGGAGATGCAGACTAGAATACTGCAATCACTGAGCAGTAAATGATATCACCTATGATTTATTTCAGTTATCTTGAAAACCTGGCCTGTTAGTGGGTCCTGAGGACAGGGTTGATGACCACTGCCCTAAGGCATGCCTGGCTACAGTCACACTCCTACTTCATCTAGGTACAGTGCAATATCCGTAGCCCTGCGTTGTATGTGATGGTGTTGGGGGCTCAGATATTGGACACGTCATTTCAGCACAAAACGCTTTAAATGGGAATATTTCACTTAAAGTGTTACTAAACCTACAACAGTAAAATCCGTTTTCAAGGTGTTACTGTATATTGAACACTTTTTCAAGGAATGAGCATTAATTTGCTTTATATTGCTTTGCAGTATTAGCACTTGAGCACTTTATTAGTTGTTTACAGTTAGTAACTAATGCCATTAGACAGCTGTTCCTGCACATTTCACACACTTACACACTAATGTGTCTTTGCCATTTAAAGTGATATCACACAATTTAATTATTCAATTATTTTTCACATTATATTACTATTACCTAGCAGCGCCAGTTCACCCCCTTATTCTCTAATAATGTAATATTAGTGAATCTTGAAGTGGAACTTCACTCTTCTATTCAACATTTATTTTGTAATCCTCATATTTACTTGTTTTAAAGGGGTTGTAAAGGTTTGTTTTTTATTTTCTAAATGGGTTCCTTTTAAGCTAGTGCATTGTTGGTTTACTAACCTTTTCCTCCGATTTCCGACTTCTAAAAGTATTTTTTTTTCTTTGTCTGAATTTCTCAGTAAGCTGTTCTGGCTGACTGACCCCCAGGGGGTGATGAGGGCAAGCTTACAGGAAGTGAGAAATTCAGACAAAGAATAAAAACATTTAGAAGGGAAATCGAAAGAAAAGGTAAGTGAACCAACCTGTAGATATAACGTCATGGCACGGCTGGGCAAAGTGACGTGTATATATTCGTCACTTTGAAACTCCCGCCGTGCGGGTGCGAGCTCTGTGACCATGCCCGCGGGACCCGCAGACTCGATGTCCACCGGTGTCCTGCGATTGGGTCACAGAGCTGCAGAACGGGGAGAGGCAAGTGTAAACATGCATCTCCCTGTTCTGCCTAGTGACATTGTCACTGTATGTCGGTTCCCTGTGATCGGGAAGAGCAATCAGTGATGTGTCACATGTTGCCACGCCCCCTAACAGTAAGAATCACTCCCTAGGGCACACTTAACCCCTTCAGCGTCACCTAGTGGTTAACCCCTTCACTGCCAGTGTCATTTTCACAGTAATCGGTGCATTTTTATAGCACTGAGCGCTGTAAAAATGACAATGGTCCCATCCCATAAATGTGTCAAAAGTGTCCGAAGTGTCCGCCATAATATCGCAGTCACGATAAAAATCGCTGACCGCAGCCATTACTAGTAAAAAAAAAAAATCTATAACTTTTGCGCAAACCAATCAATAAATGCTTATTGTGATTATTTTATTTTTTTACCAAAAATATGTAGAAGAATGCGTATCGGCCTAAACTGAACAAAAATATATTTTTTTCATATATTTTTTGGGGGATATTTATTATAGCAGAAAACAGAAAATTCCACGCTATCAATAGTAAGAAGCTCACACTACCAATGGACAATGGTGGAATACAAAAGTGTAGCGCATAAAATTTAATAGATCACCCAATGAAAGGACGAATAAACAGTGCAACAAACAAATGGTGGAAAAATTCTGACAATATATCAACCAAAAATGTGATGTATATGTATAGACACTGGATGGTGTGTATGTGTGTGTGTGTGTGTGTGTGTGTGTGTGTGTGTGTGTGTGTGTGTGTATATATATATATATATATATATATATATATATATATATATATATATATAATATAATATTTGAAAAAAAAAATGGTGATGAAAATTGGTGATAATAGTCCCAATGCCTCGAAATCCACCACCGATCATTGAAAGGAAGGCTTACCAGAGATACTGTACCCTAATGGACATATGCCCAGAGGGTCAGTAAAGCAGGGTATAAACCACTCTCAGGCCTGGATCATCGGCTGCAATTCTCACATAGACGTCTCGCACGTCAATCAGAGAGGAGCCCAGGGATCGAATCGGGAAGAAGGTTGCTTCCAGGGGTACCCAATGTGGGCCAAAATTTAAACCAATATGTAGAGATGTAGGAGAAGAAGAGAAAGGCACATAGCGTAAAACTGAAAGGTACCAATGTTTAATGTAGGTAAAAACACTTACATTGTAAAAGGTGATCAGCTTTTTTAAATGTACAAAATGGCAGCGGTGGAGTCTCCCGACGCGTTTCACATCAAATAGTGCATCGTCTGGGGTTTTGGCTATTTTTGGGGGATATTTATTATAGCAAAAAGTCAAAATATTGCTTTTTTTATTTTTTTCAAAATTGCCGCTCTATTTTTGTTTATAGCGCAAAAATTAAAAACCGCAGAGGTGATCAAATACCACCAAAAGAAAGCTCTATTTGTGGGTAAAAAGGACATAAATTTTGTTTGGGAGCCACGTCGCATGACCGCGCAATTGTCATTTAAAGCCACGCAGTGCCGAATCGCAAAAAATGCTCTGGTCTTTGGCCAGCAAAATGGTCCGGGGTAGGTATATGGTTAAAGAAACATATTTAGAAAATAAAAAACTAACCTTTACAACCCCTTTAAGCTTCTCCTTTCCCTACCCCCCCCCTCTTTTTTCTTTAGTTACTTCCTGGTTTCTTGTCTAGGCAAATTATGTCATACATCCCAGAAGTCTTCAGGAGGGTAGGAGAGAAGGAGGGGTTTCCTCAGCTAAGCACATCCTCCTGAATGCATGTTTGAGCTAAGGGCAGATGGATTCCAGGACATAAATGCTACAGGATTTATTTATTTTTTAGCTAAATAGCTTCCTTTACATTACTGCAGTCCTGATTTCATGTCCTCATTGTTCGTTTTTGCTTTGATGTTGCTGTAAATCCTCTCTGTTCTGGACACTTCCTGGTTGTCTGTTTCCTGATCACCACAGTACTGGGAGATTTCTCACTGTGGTGACTAATCAAGAAGGTGTGATTACTGTGTGTAAAACGAAACTGGATTGGTGCTGAGGAGTTTTAGACAAAGTATCACTGCTCTCTATTGGCTGACTGCCCTCTATTGGCTCTCTGGTTCTGTACATCAGAGAACCAGAAAACAACAGCAAAAACTAATCTAAACTGCAGGCACATTATATGATTGTTTTTTTATCTATTTTTAATAATTTTTAAAAATAATCAGTTACCGTATTTATTGGGGTATGGCGCGCTCCCGCGTATAGTGCGCACCCCTAAAGTTGCCCCCAATTTCTGTGGAAAAAAAGATTTTTGTACTTACAGTTTGGTGTCTTGCGCGGCGTCCATCGGCGGCCTCGTCGGGTCCGGCGTCCGTCTGCGGCTTCGGGTGTCCTCTTCGTCGGGTCCGGCGTCCTTCTGCGGCGTCCTCGCTTATTTCCCGCTTTCCCGCGCCGAGTTTGAATACTGCGCCGGCATATACCGAGCGCAGTACACTCGGGCAGGCTCGGCTACTGTCGCGCTCATGTCCTGAACGTCCAGGACGTCAGCGCGAGAGGAGCCGAGACTGCCCGACAATAGACGAGTGTACTGCGCTCGGTATATGTCGGCGCAGTATTCAAACTCGGCGCGGGAAAGCGGTTATCGGCGTATATCGCGCACCCACGATTTTGCCCTGATTTTCAGGGCAAAAAAGTGCGCGGTATACGCCGATAAATACGGTAACTATTATGTCTCTATACCCTGTAGACAGTCATTTCAGCTTAAATTTTTTTTTCCTTTAGTGACCCTTTAATCATCTGCCCTTATTCAAGATGGCCACGGTTAGAAATACTAGGGGAGTGTCTGTCAAAGTGATCTCTCAACGAATTATAGCACAGAGACATGGATGAATTGGGGGGGGGGGGGGGGTTTGCTTTGAATATTAAAGTGTTTTTGGACTGTGTTACTCAGATGCACTAAAGATTTGCTTTGATTAGATTGTAGAATCAGCTTGTAATATGTGTGACCAGTTTAATGGCTCTCCCTTCACAATAGTGGTGGTGGGAATAGAAGCAAGAATCTGTCCAGAACAAGAAACTTCCAGCATGAAAGTCTCTCAGTAGTTTGTACAAATTGCTGTCATACCATTTCTGTAATTGATTTCCAGCTGGGAAGGCATTTTGTATATTCCAAAGCTTTTTGACAACACAGCTCTTCTTTTCAGTCATCGTAACTGTCCCGTGTGGATCATGAAAATTGGCGGTTTACAGACAAAATCAGTGAATACTGTGGTATTTCTGTGTATCTCTGCATATGACCATTGTGCGCCTAAGGATTTTCTACCGTACCTTTTTAGATTTTTAAAGCGCTCCATAAGAACAGTCAGAATGACGTATATGGCAATTGATTTTAATGTAGTCAGGTTCAGATCTTGCATTTCATTGCTGTCCGACTCCTTTGGTAAATCACTTGCTGAAAATAATAATGTGTGGCAATACATTTTGCCCATTAGTGCTGAGGCTGTAGTGTAAACCATTCTGTTGTATCTTTTATGCATGACCTAGCCAGTATGCTGGACAATCTTTGTAAAACTGGACATAGACCAGTGGCGGCCCATCCAGCAGGGGTGCCACCCCCCCATCCATTAGTCCAGCCCCCTAATCTACATGCAGACGCATTGATTCCAATGGGGTTTTTTTTTTTTTTTTTAAGTACGTGATTAGAGTCAGAGGCTCGAATAGGCTTCAAAAAAGGGTGGGCTTGGGGCGCACCCACTCGTGTGAAAATAGCGAATACATTTTCGCTTTTGTCTCCCTCATTCTCCTCCTGGCCAATCAGGAAGCCCTGCTTGTACAATTCTCTTTTAGGTTCACCAAAACTTTGACGACAAACCTAACATCCTTTTAATTTGCATGAAATCAGGTAGGCATTCTACTACAAAGTAGATGGTCATTGAAGGAGATTGTATAGTGTATGGTCAGTCTAAGCTCTTTTAGCTCAAGTATGGAGCATGCACCTTTATAAAACAAATTTAGAAAATATGTTACTTGTTGCAGTTAAAGTGGAGTTCCACCCATTTTTTTATGTTTGTCTGTGCTGCATGCCCTAATCTCATAGTGTTCAGAATGGACAATTTTTATTTATTTTGTTGCTTGTAAATACCTTTATTTTGTAGTCCTTCATTACTTCCTCCTCCTTATTTGCCTAGGCAATTAAGTCACAAGGCTATTTGCAAGGGTTTCTGGGATAGGCATCATGTTTCCCAGTAGTCCTTGCAAACCTGACTGAAACCTATTACATTGCTTGTGTAGCACTGAGCATGTGCGAGATATGCAAGGCTGAAATCCAGGAAGTCATACAGTCTGGCTTCATGATGCCCACACTTAAGATGGCCACTGTCTATTTCTAGATTATAAACTATCTAAATGCTGTAACAACCTAACAAAACGGACCTTAGTTTACAGACTGACTTTACTAGAATACATTAACCTTGTGTATTACAGGGGTATTTATATTTAAAAAGTGAAATTGTGGGTGGAACTCCCCTTTAAAATAAAAAAATGTATGTAATAATCTCCAGTACAATTTTTTTATTTGATTGCATGGGTTAGAATCTCTACCCTAAGGGCCCTTTCACACGGGCGGATCAGTAATGATCCGCTCCGTGTGTCCGCTTTTGCTCAGCGGGGATTTTTCCGTAAATCCCCGCTGAGCCGTCGGCTGACAGGGCGGTCCCCGGGGGCACACTGTGCAGGGACCGCCCTGTCTTTCCTCCGCTCTCCCCTATGGGGGATCGGATGAACACGGACCGTATGGGCCAGATTCTCAGAGACTTATGTTGGCGTATCAGTAGATACGCCGTCGTAAGTCCAAATCTGCACCGTCGTAAATTGAAGCGTATTCTGGAAACCAGATACGCTTAAATTAGGCTAAGATGAGAGCGGCGTAAGTCTCCTACGCCGTCGTATCTTAGGGTGCATATTTACGCTGGCCGCCAGGTGGCGCTTCCATTGAGTTCGGCGTAGAATATGCAAATGACTAGATACGCCGATTCACGAACGTACGTGCGCCGTTTACGTTAGAGATACGCCGGCGTAAAGATAAAGCTGGTCTCTAGGTGGCGCATCTAATGCAAAGTATGGACGTCGGAACAAGCGTATCTTTTTACGTTGTTTGCGTAAGTCGTACGCGAATAGGGCTGTGCGTAAATTACGTTCACGT